>NC_140923.1:6978448-7172539 GCF_045865225.1 Trachurus japonicus
TTCCCCTCCTTCCCCTCCTCCTCCTCCTCCTTTCCCTTTTCCTCCCTTGTCCTCACCTCCTCCTCCTCCTCTTCCTCTCCTCTCCTCTCCTCTCCTCTCCTCTCTCCTCTTCCTCCTCTCCTCTCCTCCTGTCGGCAACATGTGGAGCCGTCGCCATGGCAACGAGGGGAGGTGACATGTGCTGTAGACAGGCAGGGAGCGGAGGGGAGGGATGGGAGGGGATATAAGGAGGAGCCCCACAGTGCACTTTGTAGTCTCTCTCTCTCTCTTTCTCTCTCTCTCTCTCTCTCTATCGCTCGGAAAAAAATCAGCATCTCATTTCTGTGTGTGGAAGTGGAGGAGGCGAGTTGGTCCTCTCTTCTCTTCTCTCTCCTCTCCTCCTCCTCTCCTCTCTCTGCTCTCTGAGCGAGTGCTCAACTGTGTGAAGGAAAAAAGAAAAAGACTGGAGAGAAACCGGTTGGTGCATTTTTCCTCTTTTTTATATTTTTTGGTAACGGATGAAGCAAATGGCAGAAAGAAGAAGAAGAAAGAAGAGGATGAAGAGGAGAAAGGAGGTGGATGAGGAGGAGAGGAAGCTGGGAACTTTCAATTTTTAACAATCCGTTTCAAAGAGGAGAGAAAAAAAAGGAGGTGATGGGAGGAGATGAAACTCACTCCCTCTCTCCTCCTCCTCCTCCTCCTCCTCCTCCTCCTCCTCCTCTGCCGGCTGCTGCTGCTGCTGCTGCCTCTGAGTCGCTGTCGGAGTGGAATGGGAAATAGACGCGGGAGGAGGCGAAGCAGGAGCAGGATGATGAGGAGGAGGAGGAGGAGGAGGTGTCACCTCACCGCCGAGCCTCGGTAAGATTTCATTATTGTCATTTATGTTGATGTAGCGTTAAAAAAAAAAAAGGAAAAAATGATAAAATATAAAAGAGGAGTGAGAGTGAGAGTCCTGCTGCTGTGGCTCATTCATTCCTCTGAAGGACTGAGGGAGTGCGTTCTCTCACATCCCCCTAAAAATGATTTATTTATTAATTTATAACATTTTATAACCAAAAAAAAATGTAAAAATCGACTCGTAGTCTTTGCCCTGAACCCAGCCAGTGTGTGTCTGCAGGCTGTGTGGGGCTGTAGGGGGGTAGTGGGGGTGGGAGGGGGGGTATGGGGGGTATCTGTGGAGTTGGGAGGCTGATTGACGGCGCGCCCCTCGTGAGCTCGGCTCCGTGCAGCTGCAGCTTCACCGGAACGTTGTGATAACACCGAGTTTAATGGGATTTACCGCTGTTCCTCCGTCTGCACAGCTGCTGCTCCGCGCCACAGCTGGAGCACAGAGTTGTGTGTTTTTGTGTTGTTTTTTTAAAAAAAACCTCGCAAGTACAAATGCACAAAATCCAAGTTGGAGGAGGAGGAGGAGGAGGAGGAGGAAGCCTGATCTGTATGCAGCCTGTGATATCGGCTGAGGAATGGATTCACACATTTTATTTTATTTCTGTGGCTTAGTGAGGAGAGATTCAGAGTTTCTGTTGGTTTTGCATCACGTTGTTGGGCTGTTTCTACATTGTGTGTGTGTGTGTGGACTTACTGCTTAAGCCTAAGTGTATTTGTATGTATGTGTGTGTGTGTTTGCAGTGGATGCACGCACACACACAGCATTGGAGTGGGTGTGTGGGTGGGTGAGGGGAACATTGCAAACATCCAAGTGTGCACCTGCAAAATATGAAATCACACTGATGAGTGATGTATTGGCTACATGCATGCATATATATATGTGTGTGTGTGTGTGTGTGTGGGTGGGTGTGTGTGTGTGCGCTGAGAGGTTGTGTTGAACTTTTTCAAAGGCCCAGGATGAATCGGAGGTGAGGGACACATCTTTGTCTCCTGCAGCGGGAGACAATGGCCGGCCGCCGCGCTCCCTCTGACCTTTTTTCACCCGTCCTGAATGAAGCCCGAGCCGTGCAAATCCATCTGCCTTTTGTCTATGGGAGCCGGGCTAATCCACCCCCCCCCCCCCATTCCCTCCCACACACACACACACACACACACACCCCAGCCAGGAGACGTAACCCCTCCACCACTTAAAACCTCCATCTCAAATCCACAAGACGCTGAAAACTACACACTTCTTTTTTTTTTTCTTCCTGCAAACTGATTCCACCTGAATCTAATTTCTAAATTGATTTGAAGTGACAAATTCTTAAGTAGTAAAAACCTAAAGCAGATTATTGTAAGTGGATGAATGAGAGGAGAGAGGAGAGCGAGAGCGCTGCTGCCTGCACCTCCCTCCCTCCCTCTCTCAGGGAGGATGGAGACACAGTTTCAACGCAAAACTGACTCCAAAAATTCACCAGATCAGGATTTTTTTTTTTTTTAAAGGAAAAGATAAAAAAAAAAAAAAGGAATGTGAAGATGTGCTGCAGCAGCACCACATCTCTTCTCTTTCTGAGCGTTTTTTTTTGTTCTTTTCCTCCTGTTCAAAGACGCCCGTCTGTCTGTGGGGAGTGTGTCTGATATTTGCTGAAAAAGGGCTGAACCCAGTCAGTCAGTCAGTCAGTCAGTCAGAGAGACGGACTCAGGAGGAGCTGCACACTGTGTACGTCAAATCACGTTTGCCTTTTACGTGAAATGAAATGAAGAATTTGCAAGTACAATTTTTTTTTTTGCGTTTTTTTTTTTCCTGTGCCGGAGCAGATGGACAAAAGAGGTGGAGGAGGCATGAAAGGAACTCCCTTCTTCTCCCCCCGGTGCCTTGTATTTGGTGGAGATTTTCTTTTTCATTCCCAGCCTCACACTTGATCCAAATGTCTGATTTTTTTCAGCGTCGAATACTAAAAAAAAACAAAAAAAATTAAATATTTCATCTCCGATCAAACCGGCAACACAAACAGTCCAGTTGTAGCTCTGACGTCTGACTGGGAGTGCAGAGCCACAGGAGGACGAGTGGAGCGAGGGAGGCCTGCGAGCTGCAGGGCCGGGGGCCGGGGCCAGTGTGTGTGTGTGTGTGTGTGTGTTTGAAGGGTTGGTGTGCAGATACAGGTCACTTCAGTTTCACCCATGCATGTCACTGAAGAGGCTTCATGGAGTCAGAGTTAAGAGTCATTTATTTGCCATTTGCAGTCAAATCCGCATTGGAAAGCATTAGACATCGGACTGTGAAGACAAACATAGACAGATAGTCAGACAGTAGGTTACACAGAGGTATATATAGCTATATATACTATATATATTGAGAGAGAGAGAAAGAGTAGGTTTCATATAATAGAAGATAAAATAAGACAAGAAGGAAACTGCTCTCAGATTTAGGCCTGAAAACATCTAAAAGGAAATTCAATGTGCAGAACATTCGCCCTAAAAACACTGAGAATACAGAGACTCCATGTTTAGCAGCGTTTTTAAAAAGAAAAAGGTTTGAATAACAGTTGTAGGGATCATATGTGTGTGTAAATGTGTGTATGTGTGTGTTTCTTTTCCTCTATCGCAGTCAACGTCTGCACACGCGCGGCGGCGGCGGCGGCCTCCCGCCCTCAGCAAACGTTTGATTTTCAATCATTGCAAATTTCTGCTACATCTGCCTCTGCAGCGCCGACGCAACGGCTGCTCGTCTGTCAGAGCTGCAAACTACCCAGGCATGCACACACACACACACACACACACACACACACATGCACACACACACACACGCCTCCATCCCTTTTACTGCTACTAACAACTGCAACCAAACTTGATTAAGCAGTCGGGGTCAGGCTACATTTGTTTGAATCAATAGACAGACATGCGAGGCGGCCATGATAAAGCGACCAAGAGGGGAGGGTGTGTGTGTGTGTGTGTGCATGTGTGTGTGTGTGTGCGCACAGTGGAAACGCCGGCATCTGTCCCGTGAAAGATGACTGAGCTGTTACAGTTAGAGCCTTGAATTATGGGCCATTACTCGCCGAGCAAGATGCAATCGCTCTCCATGAAACTTAATTTGACAAAACAATGAGACGACTCGAGGAGGAAAATGACAAATGAAGTTATTTGATCCGCAAGTTTTAAAAGAAAGAAAAAAAAGGAAAAAAAAAAACATTTTGCAAAAAAGATGATTGCAGTGGGAACGTGTGGCATCAGCAGTAATGCATTATTAATGTCCAGCACACGTACACAGGCTGAGCTGCTGCTGCTGCTGCTGCTGCTGCGATCTGTTACACTGAGACAGCATTAATGAAAAGAAGCATTAAAAATACACAAGCAAAACCACAATCACTTTCTTTTAATGGATGCCCTAATGCAATATTAATATCTGCATCCGTAGCAATCCAACATAAACAGACTGCCTGCATTATGTTTATCACAGATTCATGAACCGCCTCAGTTGTAACTTGCAGTTAGTAGATAAATCATTTATTATGATGATGATTATTATTATTATGATACGCTGCAGAGTTCAGAGCTGCTTTTTTCCTCATTTCTTGTTTCTTATTATTAGAAATAAATCTTTTTTTCCCCCTTCTCCTCCGGTGTGAAAACCCACAGTTTCCTTTCAAGGCCGCCACACATTACTATGCAACCGGCTTTTTTTTTTTTTACAGTAGAGCAGCGAGCGGCGAGCAGAGCAGAGCAGAGCAGAGCAGAGCAGAGTGGACAACTGTTGTCCTCCATTGTGGCTCCTTCTGCAGGCTCTTTATCAGGTGCTGAATGCAGCAGCAATGAATGAAATCATAGGGAGGGAGTGTGTGTGTGTGTGTGTGTGTGTGTGTGTGTGTGTGTAAGGAAGGGGGGGCACTTTCTGAAAACTCACAAGAATTCCTCACCCCCCCTCCCTTCTCCTCCCCCCTCCCAACGCTTTCAAAGCCTCCTTTCCATTAACTCACCACGCCGAACCTCGCCTAATCTCTGTGACCTCTACCACTGAGGATTCTTTTTTTTTTTTTTTTTTTGGGTAACCCCCCCAAACCACACACACACACACCACCTCCTCTTTTTTTTGTGTTTCACCCTCAACACCAGCCTGCTGCCTCTCCTCTCCTCTCCTCTCTCTGTATGAGAGCAGAACCTCCTCAGGATTTGTTATTTTTTTATTTTTTCCATTTCCCTCTCTACACTTTTTTTCCTCTGGCAGCGAAATAAAAAACCAAAAACATGCATAATGTGAATGTGCAGCATGAAACTGGCATCATCAAAGGAGGAGAATAAGGAGCTGCAGCAGCCGTTTACAGAAAGAAAAACAGAGGAAATCTTTAAAATCAGCTCGAAGAAACAGAAACATCCAAACAGACAGAGACCAGTCCAAAGAAAACACAAAACAACACAACACAACACAAAACAGAGGCAGCTTTTTCCTCCTTGCTATTGATTTCTTGTGATAACTCTTTGTCAGGACCAGTTGTCGGCCTCGTCGTCGTCGCCGTGTGCAGTTTGTCTCCTCGTCTTTGTTGTGCAGATCATTACGCGGTAGTGTGTAATAACGGGGAATTATGTCGCCCATTGTTAAGTCTCAGTAGTCAGGTGAAACGCAACAGGGCCCATTATCCACAGCCCCCTCCCCCTCCCTCCTCCTCCTCCTCCTCCTCCTCCTCCTCCTCCAGCCTCTTCACCATCCACCATGAGTCCATTTTATTCTCCACAGCAGCAGACTGAGATCTTTCATCTTCAGGTTGTTTTGCTGCTGAAGAATCTGTTGTTTTTTCCCCTGCACCTGCTGCTGTAGACGGCAGAACTTCTGTGGGTTGAAGAGAAAATTAATAAAGAAGTCGTCCAGTGCAGCAGCAGCAGCAGCAGCAGCAGCAGCAGCAGCAGCAGCAGCAGCAGCGTCTGTGTGGTGTGTTGTGAAGCTGTCTGGAGACTCCCAGAATGCTTTGCTAAACAGGAGTTTATGCATTCTATGCACTTCTGGGCACAGATGGTGGAACAAACGCTTGTGATTATACTTTTCATCGAGCAGGGTGATATGCATATTTATGTGTTTCCAAAAAAAAAAGGAAAAGAGGGAAAGATGGGAAGGAAGGAGTCGTGTGATGATGATGTCATGTTGAATCAAACATCATGAGAATCATTAAAGGAGTTCAGAGAGATTATTATCTGTCAAACCATAGATTTAGGTGTTAGGGCTTCAATCTTCAATCTTCCCCCCATATCAGATTTGAATTTCTAACGCTTCTTATGTTAAATATTCAAATTATATTCACATTTTTAATGTTTTTTTTGCCCTTTTTTAAGCTCATTATATTCACCTATACCAGCTTATTATTATTACGTCCCGCGTCCACTAGAGGGCATGTCAACCACATCTCTTATGTAACATTTGCAACACACTTAAAGGTTTTCAGAAATGGCCGTTTGTCCTGTTTCACCAGCCTCTTCTAGAGTTTGAAGAGTTGCCGCACGAGTTAACTCTGAATTTTGTCAGCATTCTGGTTCCCGTCTTCTAGCGGATCCGGAAATCACCAAATTCAGTAAAAAGTAAAAGTAAAAGTGTTCACCAACATAAAACTTATAAAATAGACAATAACTTGTAATACAATAAAAGTAAAAGGTTAACTTAATGGCTCGGGGAATTTCTTGTAAATTATATTCCTTAAATTAAAGAGTTTCACCGCATTTAATTAGCTTGGTGCTTTTATTTTGAAGGAAAGACCTGTCTCTCTCACTCTGGATCCGGTTGCTTACCAAAACAGCGAATCAACGGCCCCAGACTAAGTTTTTCCACCTCAATATAAAACATCAAGAAGGGAAATCGAAATATTCTAAGTAGCGGTGCAACGTCGTAATCCGTTCCGATCGCTGTGACGCACAACGTTAATTTGTGTCGTTGTTGAAGGAACACGTTGGAGCGCCAGTTTCCACCTTCGAATGTTCTCGTTTTTACAATAATTAGAATTCTGTTCAAATAGCGAAAAATAGCGGGTGTGTTTGTGTGTGTGCTTTGATCCAGGAGTGTCCGACCATGCGCCGTGAAGCTCTGAGAGTCTGCAGCAACAACACGTTGTCCAGATGATGCTGCAGATGAGTTCCTCTTGTCTGACTGATCACTGGAATCACCTGCTGTACTTTTCTTTCTGGTTTTAGGAACAGAGTGTTTTTTTTCTCCTTCTCCCTCCTGCTGTTTGTTCTGCAGCAGCTGCTTCATCATCACCAACTCTTTTTGTAGTGCGGCGGCGGATGAATCAAAGCTCTCGTCGTCTTGGCTGTGATAGTACTACGCTCTGCACGCTGACACTTTACCTCACGTGTATCATTAACCCTTTATGTGTATGTGTGTGTGTTACACAGGGAAGCCAGGTCAAGCAGATCCCCACCAAGTACAGCCAGGCCGAGTCCACCAAGTTCCTGGTGCTGACGGTGGTGTCCATCCTGTGCATCGTGGGCGTGCTGCTGGCCTCCACCGTGGTCTACTGCCTCCGCCACCGCTCCCACCACAAGCTCAAGGAGAAGCTCACCAACCTGGGGACGGACGCCGCCGGAGATGCTACCGCCACCTACCAGGTAGGAGGAGTTACTGCACACGGAGATGTTTCTGTTTGGGCCTTTCAGCGGTAAAATGATCTAATGGTTCACAAGAAAACGAGGAAAGGTGTTAAAGTTAGACAGAAAATGAAGCTTACACAAAACAAGAATTTATTGTTAGATCGCAGCTTGTTTGTGCTGCAGAATCGTATTTTTAAAAACCCAACTTTCACCATATGTGGAAGCCAAAATAACAGCATTTTTTTTGCTTCCAAAACATAATGTCATATCATTATGTTGATAAAATATGCAGATGTTTGCTCTGAGCACAATCAGATGAAGTGAGTCCGGAAACATATTCTGCCCCTTTTTCACAAATTAAAATAGTTCCCAGGTGTCTTAAAGACATGTCTGTGACATGCTTCAGTCAAAATACCACAAGGATCAAACATCACAGCTCGTTTCATCCTCTCTAAACAGCCCTGTTCAGAACAGTTTCCGTGTCTGTCCCTTTAAATGCTAATGAACCACTGCTCACCAGGCCACGCCCCCTTTTACCGGTACCAGGTATGGGTGGGATTATGCAAATTTGAAAACTAGTTACATCATTGGAAGACAACTGAGGGAACAAGTCAACCTCAGGAGTCTGAAAGTTATAGATTTTTTTTGTCAATTCTCCCATTTTAGGGGCCGGAAGGCAAAACAAACACCTAAATATATGTTACAGAGCCTGCAGAAAGTGATATTTCCATAATATGTCCCCTTTAATTTAATATCTGGTCTGCAGCACATCTCTCTGGCATAGTGTCAATATATTCCCCAGTGTTATCCTATCATGCTCTCTGGTTTTCCTTTCAATGTAGAATAGATCTGTCCAGTTTTATTTTCCAACTCGATTGGGTCGAGCTCCAGATTCTTCTGTGAAGGAGCATGATCTTTTTGTAAAGAAAAATGACCTAAATCTTCTTACGATGGCTCTATATTATGTTTTATAGAGCATAATGATGATTAATGGTGAATTCATCAAAAACAACTGAAACCTCTTTAGTAATTTTATATATATACAGTGTCATGCAAAAGTTTGGGCACCAGAGGTCAAAGTTTCTGTTAATGTGAACAGTTGAACAGATCTCCAAAAGACATAAAGTTACAGATGACACATCCCTGTTACATTTTAAACTATATAACTTGTGTTTTTATTATTTCCAAGATGAAAGAAAAGGAAAAGAGCCACAGTAAAGGTTTGGCTCCTGGGTTTCTCATTCTTTAGCAGGCTGCTGCTTTGTTTCTCTTTTTCACTCTAAAACTGTAGAAAACTAAAAATAATACATATTGATTAAAATATTGAAAAAGAGTGTTTCATGTGTAACTTTATGTCTTTCGGAGATCATTTCATCTTCCACTTGATGAACTGTTACACAATGCCACTGTATATGTTTATACAGCAGTGGCTGAAATGACTTGTCATATTGAAGAGGCTTCATTTGTTTTTGATGGATTCACCATTAATCATCATTATGCTCTATAAAACATAAAGTATAAAGACCTTTTTTAATTACTATCAGATTTGCAGCATCTCTGGTTTCATGGCTGGAAAATATTATTGTGGTATCGACTTCCTGGTTTTCATATTATTGTATTGACACGTTAAAACCAGGTTGGGGTCATGTGGTGTGTGTGTGTGTGTGTGTGTGTGTGTGTAACGTAATCGCTGCTGTGATTCGGTCAAACATCGTGGATCCAACAGGTTTTCCCTCCTCCAGTCGTCTCCATCCCTCTCTTCCTCTCTTCCTTCCTTCCTCCTGTCACTCTCTGGCTGTAATTATCCTTTGGCCTGAATAGCCGGGTGTGAAATTTAATTTACAGAATCCAATATTAAGTGGTTTTTTGAGCAGAAGAATTAGATTGAGATTTCTCCCTCCCTCTCTCTCTCTCTCTGACCTTTTCAGCACCATGTTTTTAAATGAGCGAGTTCCTGTGAGCATTGACTCTATAACGAGCCGCCGCCTCCGTCCCCTAAGTGCTTACGTTTCATGCTCTTCTCCGGGGGAATATGTGTTTTATTTTTTATTTAAACTTGTGAAACAGACGGAGCTGCTGCGTCAGAGCTTCAGACTTGTAAAAAATCATCATGGTGTCTTTCAGTTGTTGTTTTAATTTTATTATTAGCGAAACGTGACGTAGCTTCCTACGCTGAGGATTTAAAAGCAGCGAGGCGTCACCGAGACGTCCGACTGTCGACACCAAATATTTACTTTTCCTCAGAGTGGAGGAACTTTTTATCTTCACGGTTACTTGCCTCCAGGCGTCTAATTGGAAAATGCTAATTAATTAAAATTCACAGGTAACCATAGCGACCGTGTTTACGCATTGGTCGTCCGATAGATACCTCGATGACGCTCGACTCTCTCGTCTCCTCCGTCGGCGTCATCGTCTCCGTCGGCGTTCAGCTCCGTCTGAGCCGCGTCAGCCTCGTCTCTTTGTCAGCACCGAGGGGTTCCCTGGGTGTGTGTGTGTGTGTGTGTGTGTGTGTGTGTTTCAATGTGTGTGTGTGTGTGTTTCAATGTGTGTGTGTGCAGTCTCTAGGGCTACATGCAATTAAAAGCAGACAGGAAGCGGCAGGCTGCCTGACGGCCGTACTGCTGCAGCTCCTTCATACTGGCTGGCAAACACACACACACATGCACACACAAACACATGCACACACACACACACACACACGCACACACATGCAAACACACTCATACTGTATATGCATGCACACACTCTCAGGCTCGGCCGACTGCATGTTAATGTTTCTCACCCTTGGCGCATTTGTTTGAGGCCTCGCTTCACACACACACACACACACACACACACACACACACACACACCCCTCCCCCTCCACCTGCAGCAGCTCCCCACCCCCCTCCTCCTCCTCTCCTCCGCTCCCCGGCCTGTCAATCAAACGCTCCCTGTGAAACGGCGAAGCGGGATTGGCCGACGCCGACAAAGGAGGCTTTGATTGACAGGCGTCGACGGAGGAGCGTGTGCAGCGTGTCGGAGTCGGAGCGCCGGGCGGAGAGACGGAGACACTGGGATGTCGACGTGGGAGTCGCCGCCGTCTGATCCCACTTTCATCTTTTTATTTTTTTCTTCTTTTCCCTCGAAGTCGAAGTGAAGAGACTCTCTGGCAGCTTTTAAAAAAAAAATTTAACACAGATTTTTTCCACAAATCCAGATTTTTATCTCGAAGATTTATTTATTATCTCATTTTAAGATATAATCATCATCATCATCATCATCATCATCATCATCATCATCCAGGCCGTGAAATTTCTTGAAACACGAGAAACGCTTTGGAATCTAGTTTGAGATATCTCAACAGATTTGCATATTTTCACAAGTTTCTAAGACTCGAGATGAAATCAAATGACCTGTTTTCTTTATTTTTATATATTTATCTTCTTTTTCTTCTCCTCCTCCTCCCTCCTGCTGCTGCTTCCTCGTCGGTTTTCCTCTCACGGGCACGATAACATCATCATCATCTTCATCTTCTTCTTCTTTACGCTGCTGGAGAATAAGTGCAGAACACATCTCCACTGCATCTCAATTTAGATGAAACAAACAAACAAACAGTAACTCTCGTTCCTCCTCCTCCTCCTCCTCCTCCTCCTCCTCCTCCTCCTCCTCCTTCTTCATAGTTTTCCTCGTCTGCAGTTTGATAACATCCTCTCACATTCAGACTGTTTCCGGTCACTGTCGTCCTCCACTGATGTGATTCACTGATCAGTGAAGAGCCATGGAAGTCAAAAAAACGTATAAAACTCATAGACAGCGGATTATTGTAAGAAACTGTGTGAATTTAATGCACCTTTATTTAGTTATTCATCAATATCTATCAGCAAATAAAGTAAAATATAAACACAGGCCAGAGGGATTTGTACAGCTTCAATGCTTTTCTATTGGCTCTGCAGGAAGTGATGTCATGTTGTCATGTCATTTGATTAATCGATTGAAGTCATTCACCTGAGTGAAATTTGAAACATACAAATACATATAATCCTCTTAGCTCAACGTCCTAAAAACACACAACTAACAACAAACAGACAGGTTTTATGAACTCCTCCATCTCCGACCAGTGAATCATGTTTTCTCAGTGGCGGCCATCTTTTCCTTTTTAAAGATTTAAAAGCTGACGTCGTCCACACTGAGTTCATGGTTCACGGTCTCTTTATGCTCTTTGTCTCCTGCACCGGTGAACTCAGCTCTGCTCCGCCATTGATGATTTATTGATTATCAGTTCAGTAAAGTCTTGTCCCTGAACACGGTGGATCAGGTTTTCACCTGCACCTTTATAAAGCTTTGATTTATCTGCAGTTCATATATTACGATGGAGTGTCAGGGCCACATTGAGAAATAGATGTTTTCACCGGCTTTGAGAATAAAGTAATAGTTTTACAAGAAAAAAAGTCATACTATTATGAGAATAAAGTCCTAATTTTACAAGAAAAAAAGTCATAATTTGAAGTCATAATTTTTTAAGATGTTGTTTTTGAGGAGGAAAGTTGTTAAAATGAGGCCGTGGAGCATTTTGTGGAGTTGTACTTCAGTAAAGGTTTCACGAACAAGGAGATACTTAATCTTTTGGCTCATCAGCACCACATTGTCCTTAGTATCAGGACTTTGGAAGGAATATGCAAGAAAATGCATCTATTCCACAGAAAGAACCAGGCGGACTTGGAGGAAATCGCTGCTTTTTCCTCATAAAATTGCCACTTTATTCTCGTAAAATTATTACGTAGTATCGTAATCGTAATATATACAAGTGTCGCTAATATATGTCGCTAATAATAATAGATATAAGTTTAGTTTTTACCATGGCATCATCATCATCATCATCATCATCATCATCATCATCATCATCATCATCATCATCATCTTTTTTTTTTTGCATTTACAGTCCAGACTCTTTGTTTTCAGTAACAGGTTTTTACTCCTCCTCTCCTCCTCCCTCCTCCTCCACCATATTGTATCATGTCCTCCTTCTATTTGTTTGTTTGTTCAGGCTCAGGGGCGACGCACTCGGGTGAAGACCCCGACATTTGTTTTGGTCAGAGGGGTCGTGCGTGGCGTGTAAACAGAGGCTCCCCCGAGGGCCCCCGTGGGCCCCCGATGGGCACGCCCCTGCCCCCCATAAACCCTGCAGCCGTCCTCCCGTTAGCAGGTTTCTTTACAGCGAGGTGGAGGGGGGGGTTGGTGCTTTGGGTGGCACACGCCTCCCGACACCGACTCACCCGCCGTCGCCCCGAGGTGACGCGTGATTGGTGTCGGTCATGTGGCGTCAAGTGGATTCCCTGGCCCGGTGCCCACGAGAGGGGGTTGATGGGAGGTTTTACTTTTTTTTTTTTTTCTTTTAACCTTTATTCATGTATGCGGGGCGGGGCAGGGTGATGAGGCACACACACACACACACACACACACACACACACTCTGCTAAAACACACACAGCAGTGAAGTGAATATTTTTCTGCTTTCAAGGTAACCGTCTTTTTCTTTTTTTGTCTCGTCGTTCGGAGCTGTTTTATCGATTCTTCTCTTTTTCCTTCGTGGTTTTTGTGTGAAAGGTTTTTATTGTGTCTCCAACCAAAACTGCGTTTTTGACAGTCTGTGGATCAATGACGTCTTTTTCTGCCTCTGTGGATCCGTGCAGGAGCTTGATCGTCCTTTTACATATCAGTTATTTCAGAGCGTTTTTCCGACTCTTCCGTCAGCTTCATCATCGACCTTCTCCTTTCCAGACAAGCACTTGTTTTCATTAATTTTTATTGTATTTTAAAATCAATTTTGAGAAGACTTACAGCTTTCTAGACGCGGGCCATCCATCACTGGGAACATCCATCCACCTTTATTTATTTATTTATTACCAAAGTTGAAATGCTTTTGTTACTGTAGAATGGATGCACCAAACATCTTGATTGCGTTTCATTCATGAGCTCCACGCACGCCGTCAGAAAAACAAAAATGAATCCACAAGACACAAACGTCAGATAATATGGATGTCCTCCTGGAAATGGTGATTTTCCCCCATTTGCTGCATTTAATGTTCAACTTTTGGCAGGAAACTGAAAAAAAAGGATGGAAACGTCCTTGAACACAGAGCAGTCCCTGCAACCATGATGCAACGACGGACAGAAAATTGAATTTCAAAAACTCTGCAGGCAGATTTTAATACAATTCTGAAAATGACCCAGAGCCAGTTGTTTCCCAGAATGAAGGGAATCACTCTTATTAACTCGGACAGTAATGTAAAGCGTCGGCAATTACTGAAAAAAACAAAAACAAAACAACGGTTTGATGGAGTAGGAATCAGCAAAGTAGGAAAGCGTGTTCCTGTGATACGGTCGGTTCGTTTTAAAACCACAGCAGGTGTCATTTTCCTTTTTTTACATTTGGACCCGTCTGATCAATAGAAACCTGTTTAAAGTCTCTGCTGCAATCGTTCACTCTGATTGCGAGTGCACAACCTGCAGCAGCGAGCTCGCAGTCAGGGCCGGGCAATTAATCCACAAATAATCTAAACCGACGTTTAGAGCCGACTCCAAAAACACACCACTGGCTGCTGTGTAGTCACATGACCGCGCCACATCCAGTCAGGCTGCTACATGGAGGAAAATTAAACACCGAGCAGCTTGCACCCAATAAAAACATAGATAAATCAGTCATTAATCGTAATTGAGGTAAAAAGTTCAGTTAATCGTCCACCATAGCTTCCAGACAAACCAAAAACTTATTTCCGCGACAAATAAAATAACATTTTGACTGGTTAGTTGCATATTTACTGGTTTACTGGTTTTCATTTGTTGCATATTGGACTGAAAACATCCTCAATAGGTGGTTTTCTGCACAGCGTGAAAGAACAACAGCCTCAGTACAGATCAGTTGTTGCTGCTGTCGGTACGTTTTCTATTTTGTGAGTGGTAATCGGTTGACGTCACATTTTTAAAAGGAATAATTCATTTTGGCAAATTCACCTATTGCCATAATCCCTATAGTCATAGCAGTTAGGTTCATTACCTTTAATTGTCGGTGCATGGTGTTTTGAGATCAGCGGAGCAGAGACGCAAGCTAACCCTTGCGCTTTTGAAGTCACTCTGCCCAGCGTCTCATAGCGTGGTGAATGTGCAGGTCACAACTTGTCCACCAGAGCGTTTTGGAGTTGTTGGATTGTGTATTTGATGAGTTTGATGAGGGAAAGGCGAAAGTATACAGTACTGTGCGCCGTGCAGAGCTCACATCTCTGTCCCGCCGATCTAAAAACAACATGCACCGACAATTAAAGGTAATGAACCAACTCCTAAGACTATGACAATCGGCCAATTTGCCAAAAATGTTGAACTATCCCTTTAATATCGGCTCATCTCAGCTGGAACCTCGTCTGAGGTGCTAACTAAAATGGACCAGGTGGGGAAAAAAAAAAAAAAAACCTGAGTTGAGTAACGCTAGTGGAAAAAGGCCTAATTATGCCAGTCCGCTCCTTTTTCCACTGTCTTAGTTGCTGAATATCTTGCGTAGTTCCTCTTTTAAAAAAGCAAAGGTGACGTGGACACCTCTGCCCCTCTGCTCTGTCGTGTTCAAACTGAGGCTGTTCTGGCCGCTCTCACCTCCTCCGTCGTATAAATTCACAAATTAAATGAAAAAAGACGTTGTGTCTTCAGAGATGCTGTAAATTTGCGTTGGCGTTTAAACACTCAACATGTCCTGCCTTATATTGTTCCTTTACAGTTCTTTTTTTTTGTGTGTGTGTGTGTGTGTGTGTCCTCTAATTGGTTCTCGGGGGGGGAGGGAGACGTTTCTTAAGAAGTTTTAATTACATCATAAAAGAATCTGCTGCTGCAGCAAAGTTCACCGTGTGGGCTTTGTTGAAATATGAACGCTGACGATCCTCTGTGTGTGTGAGTAGTGCGTGTGTGTACAGTTCAATGCAATGTGGTGTCCTGGTTGTTGTGTCTCTGAGGCTGTAACTCTGACGCTCAGACAGGAAGTCAGACAAACCGGTGTGGTTAAGAGTCAAGAGGGGGTGGAGGGGATTTATGAGGCCAATATTTAGTCTTTTATTACAGATTTTAAATTGATCCTAAAATAAAAACCTCCACTGTCTCATCTCAGCGGAGTAGAGAGTTGTGTTGTTTTAAAACACAGTGGAGCTGTCACAATAAAAGCCTGTGTCACGGCGCGGTTGGATTATTATTGGGTGGAGAGAACAAGTTAGAAGCTCACGTTAGAAGTGTAGTAGACGGTTCAATACTCCATTACACTTCATTAGTCCACATACATCAAACAGGCTATAAGATCCATTGGAGTTGTCATTAGGCCAGAAACAGCATCAATTACAGCCCTAATGGGAACTCTCATTATACATTATCCAGTTATCATGCAGCCAACTATTAAAGACGTTACTCATTTGGTATGGAATATTGATTACAATGGGTTTTTTTTTTTTATTATTAGTGTTACGAGATAAGAAATGATTTACAAGCTTCAACTGACAGCTCTGTGGATGTTGTAACCCTAACCCCCCCAGCAAAGTGATATTATAGACGGTACAAAACTCTCTGTGGCCGTCAGCAGCAAAATCCATAATCAATCAATCCGAATTTAGCACTAATGTGATCACATTATATTACACATTATATATAGCCAATCAGAAGACGGCACTTAACAATAGACTTCTAATGACTTAAGATATTTGAAATGTTATTTCTGACCGGGGACATTCTCGTAACTTGGAACCAACATGATTAGTAGGATAATTAGTTTTTATACAACTGTTGATAACCTTTAATTGATAGTAAATCAATTCCTGTGGTCTCATAATGTGCCATGTGGTTGAATAAATATTCAAAAGTTGATTTGGTCCAACAACTCCACAACGCTCTGGTGGACAAGTTGTGACCTGCACATTCACCACGCTATGAGATAATAACACAACGTTACCAGACAGAGTTGTTTTACAGGGAAATACAGAGACTGTTGATGAAAAACTGTCCCCGACCGCATCAGCGGTTTTGCATGAATTTACCTCTAAAACAACTCTGTCTTGTAACATTCTGTTATTATCTCATAGCGTGGTGAATGTGCAGGTCACAACTTGTCCACCAGAGCGTTGTGGAGTTGTTGGATTGTGTATTTGATGAGTTTGTTGAGGGAAACCAAGAAATCCCATGAGCCTCTGTAGCGTAGCTCTGAGTAGCTCACGGCTCTGCTCCGCCGTTCTAAAAATAGCTTGAACCGACAATTAAAGGTAACGAACCTACTAGACTATAGCGATTATGGCAATGGGCCAATTTGCAAAAATGTTGAACTATCCCTTTAAGTTGCATTGCTAGGTAACCAAAAAACTAAAAGATTTTACAGTCAATAAGCCATAATGTATCATCTTTTCCAAATGTCCAGTCCAGTTATCTCCTCTTAAAAGCTGGAGCTGCTACTTTTAATGTTTCTGGCGGGTTTTTTTTTTTTTTTCATAAGCGACTTAAACAATTAGCAGAATTGTTATTGAATCATTCTGAGTTCATCCCATAATTTTCCTCAGCTCAGCTCAGCTCAGCTCAGGCTTCACATAGTGAAACTGAAACGTCCATAAAATCCAAACTCTATAAATCCGGAGCTGCAGCCAGAATATGTTCCTCTCCGGCTCAGCGCCTCCTCTAGTGTCTGACTGTCTCCTCTCCTCCACATGCAGACATGTTTGTGTTTGCCCCCCCATCTCCTCCGTCGCCCCCCCCCCCCCAGCACTTTATTAATCCGCACACACATTTATGAGCCTGTGTCCGAGCTCATAGATCAGTGTCAGCGTGGGGATCCAGACTAATGAAGGCTGCTCACATTACCGCCACCGTCACTCACACACGCCGACGGTTAATCATCGCCATCGCTCTCATTAAGAAACACAGATTACCTCGGAGATTCAGCCCAGGTCTTCTCTCTTTTCATACACACTCACATACACACTGATATGTCTGTGATGCATGGCTTCACATTAAAAGGTCAGGTGACATTTATTGTTGTTCTTTAAACTTCACGGTTATGTTGCTCCGCTGTGATGTGATATGATGCGATGTGCTGCTGCCTACCCAGGATTACATAGACTGGATTTACGACGACTGGACGTATTGATCACTGATGTCGTATTAAACGTCAACACAGGGACTGAAGATGTAATCCACTGGTTCCTAGAAATCCTCTTTAGCAGGAGGAGGAGGAGGAGGAGGTGGTCCAGCTCTTCTTCCTTTATTGCTGCATTGCAGAGACTTACAACAGCTCAGGGAGGAAGAAAACACAGACAAAACGCTTTTATTTTGTATAGTTTCAAACACTTTTATTTTGAAAATCCTCCACAGTGTTGGTCGGTCAGTATCGGTGAAACTGTCAGATAACATTTGCTTCCTGCCTCCATGAGGATGAACGACTCCTGTCTTTACCAGCTGTGACCGTGTGATAACATTTTGATTCATGGCTGTTAGCTGTTAGCTGGTATATACTGTACATATACCACATGGAGGAATATTCACCATACTCTTGTTAGGTGAATTATTTTTTTCACAACTAAATCTGACAGTTTTTTCACTTGAACCCACTTTATTTACATATTGGGCCTCAAAATCCACAAAAATCCACTTTTTGTCTGTTTTATAAAATGACAAAAAAAACATAACGTATATATCGAGAGAGTAAAAAAATAGACACCTGCCCATCTCATCCCACTTTTACACTATAAATATTCAACGTCCAACCAAAACTGAGAGGAAGTTTCTACCCTTTCCAGTGAAGTCGCTTTGTGGAGGCGCTTTGAAAAGTCAGGCCGGTGCGGTCGCAGAGCCGCAGAGTTTGATGTATTAACATCAAACAGTATCTTCTTGTTGGTTTGTAGTGCACAGACTGTCCTTTTAGCATGATAACACAGATACCAGTGTTTTTTTTTCGAAATGCCAGATCAAGACAAGGAAGTGATTGTGTTGCAGGAAGTTAAAGAGTTGTTTTACAGTTGTATCCCAGTCTCTTTGGCCAACGTGATCTTCCTCCAACTCTAACTAGTGCTGTGGTACGTCTTGGTCTTGGTCGAGCTGGACTCAGAGATTTTCATTTTTTTGTGTCAACACAGCTGACACTTTGATTTATGTGATGTAATTCAGTAACTTTAAGATAATTAAAGTTGTTCTACTAAAGTATTTGCTTGTGTAACCATCTGAAAAACTTGGTGTCACCACCAGTGTCGACAGTGGGAGGAAACGTCTGTGCTGTGTTCTTCTGTTCAATTACATATGGTATAGATTTTATATAAGATTATATTTTCTTTTTAGCTGAGGAGGAATAATGTAAATATCAAACCACATGATTATTATGAGGACTGCTACTGAATACAGTGATACAGGTCTGGAAAATGGTCTCGCATTGGTTTGGTCTCGGTCTAGGACTTGGTCGGACATATGAATGAAGACCGTGTCTCTCTGGCAGACATCAGAAAGTTGTTATTTATCCGGGGACGGGGTTGGTTGCTGCATTTTGTTGACACTATGGAAACTGTCCAGTGCTCAGCAGGTGGAGGTTGTGTGTGTGTGTTGTGTGTGTGTGTGTGTGTGTGTGTGTGTGTGTGTGTGTGTGTGTGTGTTGTGGTAGAAAGGTTTTACTTGTTCATCAGTCACGCCCAGATGTTTGCAGCCAGCTCGTCTCCTAAAAGCCTCTTCTCCTGCCGTCGCTCTGCAGCTCGGGGCTTGTTGGTGGTTTTATAGCTGTGATTCACCCACAGGAGCTGAGCCGGTCTGGACTGAAGGTCACAACACGTTAATGAGGCCAGTTGAAAGGATGTAACACACACCACAGTCACAGTCACAGTCACAGGCACAGTCACAGCAGCTCATTAAACAAACAACTAGTCACTCTTTACCTTTCCTGCTTTGACTGCTGCTCAGCCTTTGAACTCGAGCACAGAAAGAAAAAAGCATTAATAATCAGGATATAAATCATGAACAGTAATTTAAAGGGAAGCCGGTTTCTCTATGTGTTTATGATAAAACTGATTATTATGGTTCCAGATGAACTCATCTATAGGTGGAGGTGACAGTAAATCATGTGACCTGAACAATCCAATCATAACGGTTCATCTGTGACGTCAGGGTGTGAGTTTTAAAGTCCACAACTTCTTGTTATTAAATTGAACTAATGAAGATTAGCAGTGAAACATAGAGTGTGATACAGTGACTTTTTTTTTGACTAAAACTCGAATTAGCAGAAATAAATGTTCACTGATGCTGCCAGACAATGACTGTGAATCCATGTTAGACTGTAGTTGACATTGGATTGTGAAGAATATCGCTAACTAATAACTAATATTAGTTATTTTTTTCCACTTTAACCTACTTTATTAACATATTAGGCCTCAAAATCCACAAAAATCCACTTTTTGTCTGTTTTATAAAATGACAAAAAATATATATCAAAAAAAAAATCATATCTCGGTTTTATATGGTCTGTCAACGTCCAACAAAAACTGAGAGAAATCTTACATACTTTAAGTTGTTTTATCCGCTATGTTCAAACGTCAAAGTCAAGTCAAAGTCAAAAACTTTATTTGCCATTTGTGCATACACACAGGAACTTCTGTGCGGTTGTTCCGAGTCAGGTGGAGAAACACAAGGACATACGAGACACAAGGAAAAACCCTTTAAAAAGGCTCGAACCTGGGATTAAAAAGAAGGATAAGGACATAAAATTCTCTAATAGGACCAGAAACCTATATCTGTATATAAATAAAAGTGTAGAAATAAAAATAGATGTAAAAAGTGCAAAAGTGTAAAAATGATTTTGTGTTTGAAACTGTAATGAACGGATGGTTCCTCTTCCCTCCTGCAGGAGCTCTGCCGGCAGCGGATGGCGGTCAAACCTCCGGCCGAGCGCCCGGAGCCGATCTCCTCCCGGATCAACAGTGTGTCGTCTCAGTTCAGCGACGGCGGTCAGGCCGTCAGTCCGTCGGCGCGGAGCAGCATCTCGTCCTGGAGCGAGGAACCGGCCCACTCCAACATGGACATCTCCACCGGCCACATGATCCTGGTGAGTTTCGAGGACATCATGGAAATACTGTACTTTCCAGACTATAAGCTGCTACTTTTTTCTACTTTTTTCCTCGTCTCTGCACACAGCAACACAAACGCGCTCCGTAGCCCGTAATCTTTCATTTATGACAGTAAAGACTACACAAACACACACGCCGTAACATTGTATATGTTATGTAACGTTATCCACAGCTCCATTTATTGATTTTTCGCCGGCTTCGTTGTAAACAAATGCACATGGCTGAGAGGAGCGTAACCAAAACAGCGGAAAAGCGAGCGGATTTACACAATTCCCGACTGTCTTTCTGTGTAAATATCTCATGTTACAACATGAAAACCTGCGGCTTATATTCAAGTGCGTGTATTTTCTTTTAAAATTTAGCTGGTGCGCTCAATAGTCCGGAAAGTACGGTAGGCTATGCACAAGCTGATAGTGCTAGTGAAATGAACGGATGTGTTTGAAGGCGACGTGCTGTCTCTGTTGTTTGGACCAGATGGTTTGATAACGAACGGTTTAAAATGACTCGTTTCTTTGTGAGTCAATCATTGGAGCATTAACGTGTGAATCTTCCTCCTCCATCCTGAGCGTCTGGCAGAGGTTGATGAAAATGTTGACCCCGAGTTTTATGGACGGAAAGAAAAAGTCAATTTTGAACAAAGACCTCTGAGTCACTTCCCCAGTCGCTCCAACAGGTCTTTGTCAGGGGCTCGTTAACGGCTGTTAAGAAAAGAGGTGAAGGCAGGATTCAGAACGGGAGAGAAAATTGGTTTAAAAAAAAAAAATCAGTGATTAGTGGATTAGATGGACACAAGCAGAGAATCTGACAATCATCACATTTCTCTGGTCGTCATGAAGAAAAACAAAAAAAAAAACATTAAAGGGATAGTAGCATTTTTTTTAAAGTGGGGTTGTATGATCTACAAATAGCCTTTAAGTACTTTAATTGCAGTAGAAGACTCTCTGCACTCCTCCCGTTAGCAACGCCAGCCCATAGCCCTGCCCAGATATTTACAACATACAGTGTTGTGAACAGACCCAAAGAAACGGCCTATTTTCGTAAAAGAGGTTTTACCTGGAAAAAAAGTACACAGTTCCATTGTTCACTATAATATAATTTTTTCCAGCCCCTCAAAGTGTAAGATAAACACAGTTTTTATTTGGACCTAACCAACTGCTGATTGGCAGGCGCTAACCCTGGGCGGAGGGATACGTGAGTTGGTTAGGTCCAAATAAAAACTGTGTTTTTCCTGCACTTTGAAGGGCTGGAAAAAATTATATTATAGCGAATAATGGAACTGTGTATTTTTTTTCAGGTAAAACCTCTTTTAGGCCACGAAAATAGGCCGTTTCTTTGGGTCTGTTCACAACAGTGTATGTTGTAAGGGCAGGGCTATGGGCTGGCGTTGCTAACGGGAGGAGTGCAGAGAGTCTTCTACTGCAATTAAAGTACTTAGGGGCTATTTGTAGATCATACAACCCCACTTTTAAAAAAAATGATACTATCCCTTTAACTTCTCACAGGAACCAGGAAGTGTGAGAATCATAATCTTCTTCTTCTTTTTTCTTGTTCTTCTTGTTCTTCTCCTTCTTCTTGTTCTTCTTCATTTTCTTCTCCTTCTTCCTCTTGTTCTTCTTGTTCTTCTTCTCAGAATCAGCCTTTATAGTCACTATAGCAGTACGGCGAAATTACAGCAATCAACCCGTACATATACAGCATACAATACATACAATAAGACAGACATGTTGTTCTTCTTCCTGTTTCACCTGATTCTCCAACCATTTATCTATTTAAAAAAAACATTTCACCTCCATCTCTCACGTGTCGCTCTGCATCTCTGCATATACCACTCACTTCCCTCACACACACACACACACACACACACACACACACACACACACACACACACACTCTTTCCCCCTCTCATCTCACTGTCTCTCTCATCTTTCTCCCTGTGTCTCTGTGTCTCTATGTATGTGTGTGTGTGTGTGTGTGTGTGTGTGTGTGTGTTTCTGTACATCTCATTACACCCACACTTTCCCGGCTTCTTACCCTCTTCTATCCCGCAGATGAAAATCTCTATTGAACCTCGGTCGCATTTCGTCGAGCGCCATCGTAATTGCAATATATAGCTGTTCACTTCAACCACCCACAGCCGCCACCCCCCCCCCCCCCCTCTCTCTCTATGCATTATGAAGCTGGCGGCGAGATGTGACAGAGCGGCCCTTTTTGATGTGTTCAATAGGCACAAAGATACTAATTACCCCTGAGATTTGCACCAGAGTTGTGTTACAGTGAAAAACGTCTCCTGAGCCTCTTCAGCTCTGTTGTTTCACACCGACGCTCCATCCACCGCACAACGTGTTTTCTTTCTTTCTTTCTTTGGGGGCGAAACCACAACACGACTCCTGGGGTGCTGATTCTGATCTGCCAAGGTCAACCCCCCCCCATAAAACAAAATGGTTACACTTTATTTGACGCCTTTCTCTATAACGCATTATAACCATACTTATAATGCAGTTATAGCACTGTATAACTTTAGATATAAACACTATAAAGCATTTTATCTTGACTTATAAGGTCAGGTGTTATAATACGTTATAATTGTTAGCAACTCACTGACAATGCCCACATCGATAATGCAATATAAATATAGTTATAATGTGTTATAATTGGTTTATAAACGTGTATAACTATCGTTATAAATACTCATAAATTATCATAAGGCTTTATAACAATAAGCATAACACATCATAGAGCATTTTATAATGGCTCTTAAGGTCAAGTATTATAATAGAGTTATAATGCTCTATAATGTGTTATGCTTATTGTTATAAAGCATTATGATAATTTATGAGTGTTTATAATGATAGTTATACATGTTTATAAGCCAATTATAACACATTATAACTATATTTATAATGCATTATCGATGTGGGCATTGTCAGCGAGTTACTAACAATTATAATGTATTATAATACCTGACCTTATAAGTCATGATAAAATGCTTTATAGTGTGTTATGCTTATTGTTATAAAGCATTATGATCATTATGAGTGTTTATAACTATAGTTATACAGTGCTATAACTGCATTATAACTCATTATAAGTATGGTTATAATGAGTTACAGAGATAGGCGTCAAATAAAGTGTTACCAAAAATTTAAAAAAAAAAACATATTTTGATTGAGCCTCCTCAGGTACGCCGGCTTTGTCTTCCTCGTCCTCCTCCTCCTCCTCCTCGGACGATGAAGCCATCTCAGCGGAGGCGGCGTCACTTGAGAGATAAAGAGGCGGCGAAATGAAGTTTTTTCGCTCATGTTTAGTTAAGTATTCAGTGGGTGAAGAAGCGCTGAAAGTGTTATAATGTAGAGACGGATATGTAAATGCAGCGAGGGATGATGGAGAAGAGACCAAGTGATTAATACGTTTTGCGTAGGTGATGCAGACGAGCGTCGTCCTGAGTGATGAAGAAGCTGCACTTGAAGGAACTTCAGACCAGGAGGAAACACAGGACGATTCAGTCATTTAAATGTTCACATGTGATTAGGGTGTGACAGATATGCAATGCTGCTAAAAAAAAATCTGGTAATCAATTTAAAAAAAAACATTTTTTTATGCACTGATCCTTTAAATATGGTTGAGGATGAAAAGCCTCTAGTGAACACACAGCCCTACAGAGTTGTGTTGCGTTCACAGTTCAGCTGTAAAGTCTGAACACACAAACAGTTAAATGGACCATATTAATTAATCAGTCAGGCTCTAATTGTGATGTAGTTATAACAAGGTGAGTTTGATCTTTTAGCTCAACTTATCTCCCAAATTACACTCATTACTTAAAATTACGCTTCACTTAAATATCTGTGCGTGGTATCTGCACCGATTAGAGGCAGGCATCATGGTTATGACATGTGGACTAATGAGGAAGGTACAGTAGAGTTAATGTCATTTTATTTATGTCAAACAAATGAACCAAGGCAAATTAATGTGTATAACAAAGATCGGTCACTCAATGTGCTTAACTGAAATTTAAAAAAGGCAGAATAGTAACAGTAAAATCATAATAAGCAGAGTCAACAATCAGAATAAACACAAGCGAAAGCACAAACTTGATCATAGCGATGTGACACCTCAACAATCTCCTCCTGCACTGCAAAAACGCAAAATCTTTCCGAGAATATTTGTCTGATTTCTTGTCAAAATGTCTAATTTCTACTCAATACTAACCTTTTTCCAGTTTTTTGTGCTTGTAATAAGACTCATCTTAAGTAGAATGAGATTGTTTCGACTAGAAATAAGACAAATATTCTTGGTAAGAGTTTGAGTTTTTGCAGTGTGAAACCTGCACGGCCTGAACTCCTACACAGCTCAGTCCGAACGATGTAAATAACATGTTTTGACCTTCACAGTCAATTAGATCAGCTGGATCTGTGCTGCTTAAACAACGCAGCTAAAGACACTTTATGTTTGTTTTCCAGTTAGTTTGAGCTGCTTAAACAAATCAAACCTCAACCACAGAGGAAAAGCAGATCTGTATATTATTGTATAGATGATGTCTAGAGAAACTCCAGTGACACCGACATATAAACGATCTGTTCAGATCATCACAGGGGCTCAGTGTCAGTCATCATCACAATTTGATCAGGAGCTAAAGTGATTTATCGGTTTAGCTCCCAAATCAAATCAGCTAAACGCCTCGACTTCCCTCCGCCACTCAGACTGAGAGGAGTTTTTACACAGTCGAGTCAAATCTACTTTTACTGCGCCCATTCTCTGCCTCTTTCTATTT
Organism: Trachurus japonicus; assembly: GCF_045865225.1. Lineage (NCBI taxonomy): Eukaryota > Metazoa > Chordata > Actinopteri > Carangiformes > Carangidae > Trachurus > Trachurus japonicus. The sequence continues at coordinate 7,003,726 of NC_140923.1, forward strand.
AGAAGTTGGATCATAAACATAAAATGGACCTTAAACACAAACACTCTGGTTTTAATTGCCGCTGTGCCTGATGGAAAAGTGTCCAAATGGAAAACTTCCCGCGCTGACGAGGAGCCGATGGCGTTGTTTAACTCTGAGACCGGAAATAAAAAATAAAAAAACTGGGAACGAGCGGCGAGGTTTTATCAGTCACAAGACGCTCGTCAGCTTCACACAGAGTGATGATGTGTGATTGTCAGTTAATGGGAGGAAACGCTCACTGCAGTTTATATGAGGGAGAGCTGCTGGTGTGTTTCAGGACCCTGGACAGCTCCACACACACACACACACACACACACACACACACACACACACACACACAGAGAAGCTGTGTCTCAGTTCGAGGGGCTACATCCTTGGGAGGATGCAGTTAAAGAAGACATATTCTGCCTCTTTTCCACAAATTAAAATAGTTCCCAGGTGTCTTAAAGACATGTCTGTGACATGCTTTGGTCAAAATCCCTCAAGGATCAAACATCACAGCTCTTTTCATCCTCTCTAAACAGCCCTGTTCAGAACGGCTGGTTTCAGTGTCTGTCCCTTTAAATGCTAATGAGCCACTGCTCATCTAGCCCCGCCCCCTCTACAGGTACCTGTACTCACAGGTAGGGGTGGTATTATGCAAATTCAAAAACTAATGACATCATTATCAGACAGCAGCTCACATTTTTCTCACATTTTGGGACCAGAAGACTAAAATATGTTAAAGAGACTTCAAAAAGTGATATTTCCATTATGCCCCCTTTAAAGGCCGATGACGTCACATCGTCGTGACAACAAGGTCTATCCCAATCCGAAGGCTTTTTCCCAATCTGGGAGGACACACCACACCTGTCTTATCGTGGCCGCCCGTATCCCAAGATTCTTTGCACACCGGTTATTATTAGCCACCTAGCATGCTAGCTATCAGAACGTCAAGGTGGTTCTGCGCTGTAGCCATGGTAACTTCACGGCTTGAAGGCGTGGTCGCCCGCCGAGTAGCGCTGTTGCTGGTCGCGCAGCCCGAGGCGAGGAGCTGAGGAGCCGGTGCAAGTGTAAAAAAAAACAAAAACAAAAAAAACGCCACTTTCAAAGGTTTGACGTTAGCACACAATCAGGAATCGTGTCGAAGCCCTCGTCTCTAGCTGCAAATCATCTGAACAAAACATGCATCTCTGAAATGTCAACTTCTTCATTTATACCCATAGCCTATATAAAAGAGACAAGTGTATATTTCCCTCTGGGGGTGGAAACCTCTCTCAGGCCCAAAGCTCAGAGTGTTTTCTGGGCTCGTGGAGAAAGGGAAAAAAAAAAAAAACACAAAAAGGCAAAGGAAACTTAAAACTGGAATAACGAGGTTTTTCACAAACCAGTGACGATCTGGTAAACGGCTGTTTAATGTCTCTCGCCGCCCACACGCGTCTCTTTAGTGAAGGTTTTTATGGCTCCACCAGCTTCTTTTCATCCAACCCTCCGTCTTTCATTCATTAACCGTCCTGCAGCTTCGTCTTTTCTTTCGCTCATTTTCTTGTTGCTCTTTTTCTCTCTCTCCTACATTTTCCATCTTGACTGTTTTTTTTTTATTAATTCACTTTAGTTTCTTCTCCAAGTTTTCCCACAGATTTTTCTTTAATATTTGTCTTTTTCATCGTCTTTATATCAATCTTTATATCTTCTTTCCATTCTTGTTATTCCTCCTTTTCCTTCTCTCACTCCCTCCTTTGCTTCTTCTCTGTCGTTTTTTATTTTTTTATTCAGTTTGAACAGTTTCTTCTTGTCTGTCACTTACAAACACACGCAGCTCATCTCAGATTCACATCCTGACGTCAACAAGAGTCTGAGCTCCACAAAAACAAACCAAACCCACACCCACCAGTCCACATGTGTAAAGGGAAAGACATCAGCAGCATCGTCATGGATGAATAATACAAATATTTCAACCCTGTCTTCTTTCTTTTCTCTTGAACAAACTGTTGAGTGGTTAGTAAAAGTCGGAGGCGTCGCCGGTGAAAGGAATAACATGTTTGCTGATGAGCTGTGGAGCCCCACCTCTCTCTCCAGTCTCCAACCCCCCCGCCCCCCGAAAAAAAAGAAAATTAATTGCCTTTCGTTAAGAAAAAAACAGGCAAATTCCATGTCATCATCCACCCACTGATTTTAATTTGAGGAGAAGCAGCTTTCACCATCTTATCTAAGTTAATGTATTACTTAGTCCCATGTGACAAGGACCCAACCCCCCCCCCATCTCCCCCACCCCCCAAACCAGCACCACATCCTCTCTGCTTGTGTCTTAAGAGGATTAGTCGACTCTATATATAAAGCACATTATCTAGTCTTTTGTTGTCGGCCAGGTTAGTGTTATAGATTATACTGCAGCAGGAGTCTCCGTGGCGATTAGCCGTGCGCCAGGCAACCACTGTGGCTGTGGCTGTGGTTTAGTTGTGGTTGTGGTGTTTTTTTTGTTTTGCCAGCTGGGATGTGATTGTGATGTGTGTGGAGTTGAGAGGTCACAGGGCCGCGGCTGGAAGGAAGGAAGGAGAGAGGGAAGAGCAGAGCAGAGGGAAATGGACGTCAAATCGATGTAATGTGGTCGGTGGTGGAGGAGGAGGAGGAGGAGGAGTGAGACTGTCAGGAGTGTCAGGATGATGTCAGCGTGTAAAAATAAAACAGCAGCAGCTCAGATGAAGGATGGAGCAGACTGACTAATGATGATTTGATCAGAAACAGAGAGACTGATGCTGCTCAAATAAATATGGAACCAGCAGGAAAATGTATCATGATGTCGATTGATTGATTGATAAATGATCAGGACAGAATATTGGTGATCAACTACAGTTTTAAAGATGAAAGGCATTTTTTGATTGAAAACTTTATTGAACAACATTAGACAAGTGTTCAAGTGATAAAAAAAAACACAATAAAGCCCAAAGGCTTGTTTCCATTGTGGTCCTATTTGATGGTAGACGGTACACATGGATTTAAAACAAAGGAAGACAGGCACACAACACATGGACTAAAAACATGGGAGAGAGACACACTAGGCACATAGACTACAGCATTGAAGAGAAAGAACAAAGAAAATAGATAAAGCAAGAGATTAGGTCCCAAACAGAGACAGCAAAACATAAAGCAGACACACAACTAAACAGTACAATAATAATAAAGGCAAAGTGGAAGCTGAGGTGTGTAGCAACCCAAAACGTAATAACAACCAATAACGTAATCATTTTTGGTCATTTTAAATGTAATAAAGCCAATTACGTAATAACTTCTTGCCAATAATGTAATAACATAATAACATTATTGGCTGGTTATTACGTTATTGGCCTATAATTAAGAAAGAAAACTTTTGAAATTGTAATAACTGGAGCCAGTAATGTAATAATATATGTATCACTACACTTTTTTTTTATTTCCAGGGTAGAAGATGTCACAGTTGTGTTGTGTGTCTGTGTCTTATCTAAATTGAGAAACAAACTCCTTCCATGCTTCATGATAAATGTGATTTGCTCGGCTGTTTCTCACATGGAGGAAGTACAGGAAGCATAGAAGGTTATCAACAACCACATCGAGGTTGTAACACATTGACATCTTCTACCCTGAAAATAAAGAAAAATAAAGGGATACATATATTATTACATCATCGACACCCATTATTATTATGTTATGTTATATATGGTATACGTTTTGGTGGTTAAATAAAACAACAGTGATCCATCTTGTAAGATAATGATGATGTTGATGTGTGATGATGCATTTCTGTGCCACAAAACAAAACCAAAAAAACAACAACATAAAGAACAGAGAGTGAGCAGCAAAAAAAAGGATAAAAAAAAGACTAAAACCTCTAAAAGCTCCGACAGGAAGAAAAAGAACATCCAGAACCATCCAGACTGGAGACGAGTTTCCTTTAGTCCTTTTGATGTCTCTTAAAAAAAGAAAAAAAAGACACAGACACAGACACCTTCCTTATGTAACGTGTTTACTCCATTATCACTCCTCCAGTCAGGGAAGAAGACTCAAATCCATCACTGAGATAAAAGTTTCACAGCTGCAGTTTTAAGTTTTCCACCCGTTAATGCACTAATGTCTCTTTTCATGGTGTCGTATATTCATTATATGTTATTATTATCATCATCATTACTGGTGCATTAACAAGGAAGTAGCTCAGTAATGATGCAGCTGGTTGGATGACACTTCATCTACAGACTGGGCATTTTAATCTCATGTGTATTCAAATGGCTGTTCGATCCCCTGAACCCAGGTTCTCTCAGAAAAATACAGCAACATTATCACATTATAAATAGTTATAAATTGTTAAATTTTAATCTGCACATGTTCTCCAGAGCGCGTGTCCACATCAGGAGCTGCAACGTTTTGACCACGCGGACGAACACTCGTCTTGGTTCTTGATGCTCCACCTCAGGAAGCTCTTCCTGCTTCCCCTCCCTGCTGAGTAACAGAATCCCACATTGATTTTTTTTTTTTTTTTTTTTACTCCACACCCTCTTCTCCTCGCTCTCTGTCGATCCAAAATGGCCGCTGCATTACGTCACCTCCCATGCGGCGCCCCATTTGGCTTTTTTTTTTTATATATATCGCGCTGCCGTTTTCTTTCTTTTCCTTCCTACAGGTGCGTCAGTCAGAGCCACAATGGCGGCAGCAGCAGCGGCTCAGAGTTGGAGTCTTATGTTGCGTTTTTTTTTTTTTATGGAGCACCTTTGGCAGCTGTAAGCCCCCCTCACCCCTCCCACCCCCCCACCCCCTCCCGCAGTAAGGGGATTATTCAGTGTTTGGCCGACACATGGTGCTCTCAGCACCTCCTGATTGGATTGCAATAATCCCTTTACACAGCCTCAAAACCCTATTACTCTGGCATTAGAGAGTGAGGGGAGGGGGGGCGGGAGGGGGGCATCTGATGTAGGACAGTGTGTGTATGTGTGTGCGTGTGTGTTGTAAGACTGCGTTTTTTTCTGTTTTTCTTTTTCATGTTTTGTGCGACTGCGTCTGAATGTTGTTTCTTCACTTCTCCAGATTCGTGCTTGTTTGTGTGTTTCTAGTGTGTAGATGTGTAGATGTGAGCGTGTGTGGGTGGACTGTTTTTGTGACCTTACAAAAACATTAATTGTGCTTTTAGATGTATGTGCATTTTCCAGTGTGTGTGTGTGTGTGTGTGTGTGTTTTGAAGGAGTTGGACCTCCTGCTGTTGAGAAGCGGCGGTGTGCAGGTGGAGAGTCGCAGCTCGCCTCGCGGCTTCGTATTACATCATCGCTGCTTTTAGCGGCTCTGAACAAATGCAACGGAGAGATGATACTCTAACAGAGAATGGCTTGTGTTACACTGTGTGTGTGTGTGTGTGTGTGTGTGTGTGTGTGAGGAACAACAGCCCTGACCAGCTGCGTTGCCGTGCAGACGTGTACGATAAAATCACATATATGCGTCGTTGGATCAGGGCTCGTTCCCATTATCCTCGAGGCCGCGCCGCCTTTTCCATTTTTAACAAACTCCTTCTCATTTTAGCGGAAAGCCATTAGGCCTTTTTTGGAAGCTAATTCTGATTAACATTAGAGCCATTTGTAACTGCCACCATAAATCATCGGCGGAGCCATTTAAAGAACCACACCAGCTCATTTCGTTCCCTCATCCATTACAAACCCATCGCGCCTCCCTCCGTGTTTTGTCTGCAAAAGGCCACTGGGTTTCCAAAAACAAAAGCTACAGCGTGTAGCGCTTGATTATAGCTTATCTGTTAGCCTCAGTGCTAACGACACACTCAAATTCACAATGCCTTCCTCAGTTATAGATAATCTTTTGTCAGAAACAGGCTCGAGTCCATTAGATTTGTCTGTCAGCGTCTCGTTTTAATGTTCGCCACAAAGGAAGCAGAGCTAAGAGTTTCATTGCTCAAAATTCCTGATTACCATGAAGTATCTTGAGTTTCATAACCTTTTTATTGAGATGAGATCTGGTTTTCCAGTAAATAAATGAAGAGACATATATATCCAATAAAAAGTTATTTGATTGTTTGGTAACACTTTATAATAAGTACACACTATTAAGCATTAGTTAAGCATTAAATACTGAATTCATCATTTATAACACACGAATACTCACTAGTATGTAGTTTATAAACAGAATAAAAAATGTTTTACTCATCGATAAGCACTAACTGTATTTATAAACTACATACTAATGAGTATTCATGCGTTATAAATGAAGAATTCAGTGTTTATTAATGCTTAACTAATGCTCAATAGTTTATACTTATTATAAAGTGTTGCCGATTGTTTTAGTGTGTGTGATTAAGGCGTCTTGATGCAGGGACTCCATCCATCTGCTGCCGTGAGCGGGGTAAAGCGTCGTCGTCTCTGTTTCCCACTTCACCTCGGCGGAGCAGCAGATGGCTGTGATTTGCCACTTAGGGAAACTGTAACTACGTTTTAAAAGTTGATGGGCGATCACAGCAGAGAGCTGCAGCGTCTTCGCTTTGACTGACACAATAACTGGTTCCTCCTGTCGTCCATGTGATGCTTTTCACTGAGGTGCAAAACCAACGGCCTGACACACACACGGTTGATTGAAGATGTTTTCTAAGTTCAAATCACAACAGGCCGGTGAAGGTTTGTGATTGACGAATCAATTTGAAAGCTTCATCCTGAGAGATGCGGCCTTGTCCATCAGCCGCCTCACATGACAACAGGCTTTACCAACGGTTCAGTCGAATACAAAGAAGCCTGTTAATGAACATTATAATACCAGAATGTGTCAGTAATGACTCCTCCTCTCTCCTCTGCTCTCCTCCTTCAGTCCTACATGGAGGATCACCTGAAGAACAAGGACCGGCTGGAGAAGGAGTGGGAGGCGCTGTGTGCCTACCAGGCCGAACCCAACGCCTGCACCGTTGGCATGAAGGACGGCAACGCCAAGAAGAACCGCTCCACTGCTGTGGTGGCATGTAAGCAATCAAACCTCTATTGATTATTCAATTCAAATTCAATTCAAACAACTTTATTAATCCCACAAGGGGCAATTAGTTTTGAGAAGCAGGTTACCGTGGTTTATATAGCCTACATGGCCCACAATAAATAGTCAATAAATAGTCAATACAACACAACAGACAACATGGAGCTTAGAATGGATAATAAATATAAAAGCTTGTGATAGTCTACTGTATAAGTAAAAATAATTGACTATTTATTAACCCTATCCATCTATATATTAACCCTTTATTGGGGCAATTAGAAAATAATAACTTCATTTATAGTATAAGACTTTTCTAAACACAGTTACAAAGGGCTCTACAATTGAGATTAAAAAATAGAAAACATTAATGGAACAACACAATAAGTTATTTGTGTATATAATTCTAAGGGGATAAAAACACAATTGCACAAGTTTGTAATGTGACAAGATCACCAGTGCTTCTGGAAATAGACTTAACATGTTGTGAAAGGTGACCAGTGTTTGTTCAGCATCTTAAAGCAGATATCACTGGCACGGCCGTTTCGGCTAATGCTGCGTTCAAGGCAGGCTTTTGAAACCGTAAGTTACAGCTTCAAGTCACAACTACGACTTGGTAGCGTTCCAGGTAACCCGTAGCTCGTGTTTTTACCGTCCTGTTGTCTGTGAAAGTTCCCTATAACGGCCACTCGTTACTTCCGACCCGTGAACTCGTACCAGATCGAACTGGTATGACTTCACAGGAAGGAAAATCACAAAGTACGAGTTTCCTTGAACGCACCATGAGTTAGCAGCCCCCGCCCTTGTCAGGCATCAATTGGTCCTCGTGCTACGTCGCCACATTCACGCGCATCCCTTGGCTGCACACACAGCCCTTCATGCCGTTCTCTCTTCTCATTGGATAACACTTGTATCCCACAAGGAAAATTTTCTCCTCGGGTTACAGCAGAGCAGAGTGACGGAGAGACTCGTGTTTAGGCTGAAATACTTCATGTAAGTGATTGCTGACGGAAAATAGGACTATTTAGGACTTATATTAACAAAAACATTCCACTGATATCTGCTTTAACAAGGAGGATTTTCAAGAAAGTCGACTGACGTCTAGTTTGTCCTGTCCATTAAACAATTGTGTAGATAAGTCAGCGTACTTTATTGCTATTATTAAATAAAGAAAGCAGAGAATCATCTGCATAAAGATTAACGAAAGTCCCTTGTTTGCAGACGACCTAAGCGACGCAGAGCATGTAGATGTAGAACAGAAGAGGCCCAAGTATCGATCCCTGAGGGACACCGTGCTCAATAGATAGAGAGTTGCTATTTCACTGTCGACTGTTGCTACGTCCGTCACACCCTCTGCTGTTGTGTTCGACCTGGAGATGTTTATAAAACGCTGCCGTTCAAAACTGATCAACTATGTGGATTTTTGTTTGCCAGAACCATCATTAGGTCATTTAAAGGTTGAATGTATGGAGTTCCTTAAAAATCTTCCCCTCCACTTATTGAATAGATGCAGTTCCTCCACCAACTCCTCCTGCTGCACTGAAGCTTTAGTGATGCTCCTCATATATCAGTGTTGAATTGAACATCCAGAGGTATCTGCCAAATGACTTCATATAACGTAATGATTTAATTAACCGACAGGAAATTGCTTCAACTCGTGAGCTGCATTTCAATGACTGCACAAAAGATGTAGCTTTACTTATCTACAAAAACTCAGCGTGTGTTAACAAGACTCCATTGTGGCGTTCAATGAACAGTGCTGTAAATTAGTGGTGTAATGCACCTTTAATGAGGTTCCTGGTGAGACTGTAGCTGTAAAGCTCAGTGTATATTGCACAGGAGCTCTTCCTGTATTTAACCTGAGATCAACGTCTTAATTCGCTGTTTTAAAGACATTTGTAACACGTGTAAAAGAAGAGACAGCAGCGTTTGACTGTCTCTCAAACATGGCGGCGTTACTCCCACCACTTCTCGACAACACTTCCCCGTTCCCTCTCTCTCTCCGAGCCCGGCCTCTATTATCAGGACGCAGGGGCAGATGCAGTGAGCAGAAGGGTTGTAAATTAGTTTTCTATTAAAGCTCTCCTGCACCGACCTCATCAATGATTAAAATTTCTAAGCTTCTGTGGAAATAGCCCATCTAAAAAAGTGCTGTCCCATTCTCTCCACCGGGCCGGGGCTTAATGAAATCCAGGTTGTCAGCAGGGGAAAGCAGTTTGTCAGGAATAAATTGTGCTTCCTATTTGAAGCACCACTGGCTTCTTCCAAAAAAGATTTTCAGAACTGTTTCGCCACTATTGCTGCAGGCCGGAGGGGGAGATGTATGAACCGGGCCATGTTTTACTCCGCAATATTTCAGAGCAGCAGCGGCGATGCAGGGCAGATCTCCTCCAGGGCGTCGGATCAGAGAGTTTTAATCTGATTCTGAAATGCAACTTCACCAACAGCTGCACCAGATACATAACACTTTATATCATATCCTGTCAAACTGAGTTATTACAGTATATGTGTTGAGACACAACACCAGATAATGTGGAGTCATAGGAGGTTTCTTCACCTCCGTTGTCATGAGCTTCTCCTGGTTTGGTTTCTGAAGTGTCTCCACTCCATTAAAAACAGACCAGGGGGATTCAAACCAGATGAAACAACTAGAAAACCAGCTTCACATTAATTAGGTGACTGACATGTGTTTGGCTTCTTTGTCTGATAAGTTAAAGGTGTTAGCTACAAGTTTAATTCCAGTAAGTGTCGCACTCACACTCGCTCGCAGCTAGTAGCTAAAGCTAAGCTAACGCTAACCGTATTTAACGAGCAGCAGCTCCGGTGGTGACAGCGGACTGGAAACATATCTGAATAATTTCACACTCACCTGCAGACGAACGCGACAAACCCGCAGCATCACACCTGCACCGGGAATGTTTCAGTATCAGCTGACCATTAGTTAGCATTAGCATTAGCACGATGCCATTTCTCCACAGAGCTGTCACGATCTGGTGTCTGGCCCTTCAACAAACATAGACCTCTGGTGCAAAAATTGAATCTTTATAAATCTCTTAGAACCTAAAATTACATTTTGGGATAATATCAGAGCAGGTGGGTTTTTATTTTTTTAGACAGTTTAGTGTTGAAACGTCACATTAGAGCTTAAAACCTTGTGAGGTGTGTGAAGATCCACCCGGCAGCAGAAGGTAACCTCCCTCTTGACCGCTCAGGGTTGTGTGAAGCTGTTTGAGGCGTCTGACACTGAAAATGAGCCAAAAAAAAAAAAAATCATTTGATCGAATCTCTGAGGAAAATCAAAGAACATTTAAAAAAGAAAAAAGGTTTACAGCATCTGAGATGAAGCTGGAAAACACCTTGACTAACCAGAACGGAGTAAACGCTGCTCCTCTTCCTCCTCCAACGACTAAACGCTTTGACTTCCTCTCTGTTTGTGTTGCAGACGATCACTCCAGAATCACCTTGAAGGTGGAGAACAGCCAATCCAACTCCGACTACATCAACGCCAGCCCAATCGTAAGTACCTCCTCTGCATTCTGACTCTGCTTCACCACGCTGGCCCCACTCCCCCCCTCCAACCACCACCAAAGGCCCCCACGGGGCGTCATGGGAACAAAGGCAGCCTTGCGTTGTAACAATATAAATTTTGATGCAACGCTTGCTTAGCTTCAGCAGCCCTGCGCCGGTGTGTATGTTCTGCACCATGAATATTAATGGTTGTTACACAGAAAACACCCCGAGTGAGTGGTGTTTGCTGGCCCGGGGGGGTAGGTAAGGGTGTGGGGGCACGTGCACATGGCTCTTCACTCGCTTCTTTATCTGTGGGGAGAAAACGATTGGTGCGGTCCTGGGAAGTGATTGTTTCTGACCTTGGGGTTATGTTAATGTGACACTGGTTTGTGTGTTTTTGCCCGTTACGATGCGCTCGACTTGCTGAAGCCCTTCTCCTCGGCTCGGTGCAGAGTTAAACAGCAAAACAGCCCAAAGGAAGGAAATAAGGAAGGAAAGAGGAGAGGAAGGAAGGAAAGAAGGAAGGAAAGACCATGTGAATTCAGTGAGTGAGTGAGTCGATGTGGAAACCAGTGTTGAAACAGTAGCTTTACGTTTCCCTGGAGGCAGACACAGTGGTGTTCCATTAAAAGTAACAGAAACGCTATGCATTTCAAATCTGGGCGTCACACCAAGAAGTGTGTCTGTGTGTGTGTGTTTATGTTGGTGTGTTTGTGATAGAGAGCGAGAGAGGGAATCAAAAGTATACAGGAACAAAAGAGCAACCTTGTCTAATGCCAGAAACACACAAATGCAAAAACATCTGCAACATACACACACAGAGATGACACAAAACATACAGTGCAAACACCCACGCAGACATGCACAGGCACATAGACACACACTAAAGAATGAATGTATGTAAATGTACGACTCACACACACACACACACACACACAAACACACACTGAGGTTATTTAAAGAGCCTCTCTCCTCTGCTGACATTTTGATTTCCCCCTCACCTTCCTCACCGTCTCTCCGGAGGAAACTGGTTCTTCCCCTCGGCCTCCTGGAGCCTGAACGTCACACCGCTTTCCTCTGGTGTTAAAACACATTTCATGGTTGTTCTGTAATGTTCAACCATAATGAAGATTAATGACGTGCTCAAAGCTGTTCTTCATTAAAAAAAACAAAGTGCTGCACCACAACGAGCCTGTGTCCTGATCAACAGGTGCTGATGTGACTCATACAGGTTCATCAGACCACCAGGACTTTGGCCTCTTCGGAGGTGGAGCGGAGCAAAGATCACGTGACTGAGGCCTTGGAGGCAGTGCAGCTGGGTGTGAAAAAAAAAAAAAAAGGGAATGAATCACTGGAAGATTAATGTAAATCAACCAGATGTTGTGTTTCAGTGCTAACGGGCAACATGGATTTGTTAAATGATGGAATTAAAACCTTGCAAAGTCACGTTAGATGTCGCTCGCTTAGTTTTTAACCATCAAGTCTTCAGTCTCTCCAGAAAAAAAAAAAAAAAAGTGATTATGCAATCGCCTAATTCAACGCATAATCAGCCATAGTCGCACTTTGGCCACTGATTTCTGTGCAGAATGCGCAAAATACACAGGACTTGTATGAGTTCATAATCCCTGCATTTCTGTTGCAAAAAAATTCACATACAGTACTGTGCAAAAGTTTTAGGCAGGCGTGAAAAAGTGCTGTTGAGCTCAACATCATCCAGTCTGTCTGGGATTACATGTAGAGACAGAAGGATCTGAGGAGCTCCAAGATATTTGGAAAAAACCACTGGCCCAGTTCCTTCAAAAACTGTGTGCAGGTGAACAGTACCTAGAAGAATTGATGCTGTTTTGAAGGCAAAGGGTTGTCACACCAAATATTGATTTGATTTAGGATTCTTGTCTCTTTATTCACTGCATTTTGTTAATTGATGAAAAAAAAAATTAACACTTCCATCTCTGAAAGCATTCAGCTTTTTTTCCACACCTGCCTAAAACCTTTGCACAGTACTGTATATCTTCAGAGAAAGTTGAATAATGCTGAATCTTTACTTTACTTCAGGACGGAGCAGCCATTTCCCCCCTGTTGCCTTGGGAACATTATGAAGTGACGTAATTACGCAATGTGAAACGTAAAAAAAAGCCCAATGATTAAAAATAATTCTGTTTGTTTTACAATAAATGTTGAAATACTTACTGTAATTGTTGAAGTGTTTGGGACAAAGGGAATTAATGTTAGTGACGGCTCTGCTGATAATTATGGCAGAGATGTGAATTTTGTCCTGGATTCGTATCAGTGAAACGACCAGTCTGGCCGACAGTTGCTTCAAATAAATATAATTAATAAATATAAATTAATATAGTTCAAATAAATAAATAAAATAAAAAAAGAGACGTCGGTCAGTGTGAGACACGTCTGAAGAACAATCGTCTCATGTCCCGATGGAAAGATTCACAGTTACTACTAATTCATGTGGCTGCCAGCAAACAGTTTATCAGCGCCAGTCTGTCACACACAAGCACACACACATGAACACACACACACACACTGTCACCTTCACCCCCACTGAGGTGTCAGACTGTAGTAACAGTTGGCTCCATCGTAAAACTTCATCACACACACACACACACACACACACACACTCCCCTTCTTTCCAATGAAAAGACCAAAAAAAAAAACTAACAGTGATAATTACACTTGTCACATCCTCCAAATTTTTGTTCCTCATTACAGAGGGGTGTGTAAGACAGAAAAAGACACACACACACACGTCTGTGGTGTCATCAGAGGGAGGGTGTGTCGTGTGTCTGCAGAGACCTCTTTCATCTGTCATCAGTTATTTTTTAATCTTACCATCTCTCTCTTCCCCAAACTTCTTCTTTTTTTAATCTCTCTCTCTTGTCTTTCTTGATTTCTCCACGTCGGGTTCCTCTTTCTCTTAATCCATCCATCCTGGTCCTTCTTTCTCTTCCTGTTCTCCAGGCCTTACCTCTCTTTGGTGGGTAAAGATGCAATTCACAGGGTTTGAAATGCTCCTTTAAGAACCAATATTTCAATACATTCACATTCAACCTCCCACTAAAACCAAAAACCACTGTATTTCCTTTTAATATATCCACAAAAACATGGAGGCTGGCACTTTACACCCACATCTGGCTGCAGATGTTTGATGATGATGATGATGATGATGATGATGATGATGATGATGATGATGATGATGATGATGATGATGATGATGATGATGATGATGGACCAGTGTGAAGCTGCTGGCGTCGTAGGGATCAGGGAACATTGCAGAACATTGAGTTTATTTACGTCATACTATGACGTCCCCATAATATCTCCATAATGTCCCCATAATGCTTCCATGTCTCCATAATGTCCCCATAATATCTCCATAATGTCCCCATGATATCTCCATAATGCTTCCATGTCTCCATAATGTCCCCATGATATCTCCATAATGCTTCCATGTCTCCATAATGTCCCCATGATATCTCCATAATGCTTCCATGTCTCCATAATGTCCCCATAATATCTCCATAATGCTTCCATAATCTCCATAATGTCCCCATAATATCTCCATAATGCTTCCATGTCTCCATAATGTCCCCATGATATCTCCATAATGCTTCCATGTCTCCATAATGTCCCCATGATATCTCCATAATGCTTCCATGTCTCCATAATGTCCCCATAATATCTCCATAATGCTTCCATGTCTCCATAATGTCCCCATAATATCTCCATAATGTCCCCATAATATCTCCATAATGTCCCCATGATATCTCCATAATGCTTCCATAATCTCCATAATGTCCCCATAATATCTCCATAATGTCCCCATGATATCTCCATAATGCTTCCATGTCTCCATAATGTCCCCATAATATCTCCATAATGCTTCCATGTCTCCATAATGTCCCCATAATATCTCCATAATGTCCCCATAATATCTCCATAATGTCCCCATGATATCTCCATAATGCTTCCATAATCTCCATAATGTCCCCACAATATCTCCATAATGCTTCCATGTCTCCATAATGTCCCCATAATATCTCCATAATGCTTCCATGTCTCCATAATGTCCCCATGATATCTCCATAATGCTTCCATGTCTCCATAATGTCCCCATGATATCTCCATAATGCTTCCATGTCTCCATAATGTCCCCATGATATCTCCATAATGCTTCCATGTCTCCATAATGTCCCCATGATATCTCCATAATGCTTCCATGTCTCCATAATGTCCCCATAATATCTCCATAATGCTTCCATGTCTCCATAATGTCCCCATAATATCTCCATAATGCTTCCATGTCTCCATAATGTCCCCATAATATCTCCATAATGCTTCCATGTCTCCATAATGTCCCCATAATATCTCCATAATGTCCCCATAATATCTCCATAATGTCCCCATGATATCTCCATAATGCTTCCATAATCTCCATAATGTCCCCATAATATCTCCATAATGTCCCCATGATATCTCCATAATGCTTCCATGTCTCCATAATGTCCCCATAATATCTCCATAATGCTTCCATGTCTCCATAATGTCCCCATAATATCTCCATAATGTCCCCATAATATCTCCATAATGTCCCCATGATATCTCCATAATGCTTCCATAATCTCCATAATGTCCCCACAATATCTCCATAATGCTTCCATGTCTCCATAATGTCCCCATAATATCTCCATAATGCTTCCATGTCTCCATAATGTCCCCATGATATCTCCATAATGCTTCCATGTCTCCATAATGTCCCCATGATATCTCCATAATGCTTCCATGTCTCCATAATGTCCCCATGATATCTCCATAATGCTTACATGTCTCCATAATGTCCCCATGATATCTCCATAATGCTTCCATGTCTCCATAATGTCCCCATAATATCTCCATAATGCTTCCATGTCTCCATAATGTCCCCATAATATCTCCATAATGCTTCCATAATCTCCATAATGTCCCCATAATATCTCCATAATGCTTCCATGTCTCCATAATGTCCCCATAATATCTCCATAATGCTTCCATGTCTCCATAATGTCCCCATAATATCTCCATAATGTCCCCATGATATCTCCATAATGCTTCCGTTATGTATCCACGATGTCTCCATGATGTCTCCATGATGTCTCTATGATGTCGCCATGATGTCACCATGTCACCTTCTCTCGCTCTCTCTGAGCTCCTGTATGCTAAGTTCAATAGAAGTGCCTTCACCATTGTTTGGTATTCATAAAAGCCAACACACGACCATTAAAGACAATTTTCTGCGGGCGGAAAAGCCCCAGAAATCATCCTGTCTTCCTCCTGTAATTGCTTCCAGCTAAATTGGTCCTGCCAATTATTGCATTTACCGTACAATTTGCATGGTAATAGGCAGGGAGGAGGGGGCGTCACCCACTTCCTCGCAAATTCACCTCACGTTTGTCACTCTCGTCTTTTTTTTTCCTTTTTTTTCGCCATCCTCCTGTAATTTCCATTAAGTTGAGGAGGAAGTCTAATTTGCTGAAAACTCCTCACCTCCTTCAGTGACAAGCCTCCAGCTGTGAAGAGAAGCGACACGAAACACCATGTAAACTATTAACTTTTAGGGGAAATACGAACGAGCTGATGGAGAGACGTCATCAAAATAAAACAATTTATCACACGTATCGAGCGAAAATATTCTCCTCATTGCTGCTCGAAGGAAATCAATCATATTGATTCTGTTTTTACAAGGAGAGTTAAAAAGAAAAGGAGGCCGTTTAGTAAGGAGTTTAGTGTTGAGGACTCGCACGGACGTGTTGGACACTATTCATCATGACGGATGTTAGGTTTATAACAGGAGCATTACATCATCACTGTGTCATCACTGTGATACTACTTAGACGTCATTTCACTGCCTGTTATGGTGGAGGTTCTGTTTTACTGGATGTCATTGAACGTCTCGGCTGTATAACACCAATTTAACTGGGTCTCAGTATAAAGTCATAACTTACTCTGTCTTCTTGTCTTGAACTTCCTTGGTTTTTGTTGTGTGTTGCGTTCACTGACACGGTTGTTAGTTTTGATTATTTGTGAATCTGTTATTTGTGAAACAGGAAGTGACATCGCCTCCCTCTCCTCTTCTTCTCTGCTCCTCAGATGGATCACGATCCCAGGAACCCGGCCTACATCGCTACTCAAGGCCCTCTGCCCTCTACGGTGGCTGACTTCTGGCAGGTAAAAACACACACACACACACACACACACACACAATAAAAATCAATACGTTCTCTTCTCTTAAACAAGAGTTAGCCGATTTGTATTAGTGCAGCGACCCACATGGGAGAACGGCCTGTTCTGTGGCTGTCGTTGTTAATCTCTCTTTCACCATTATGCTCACTTCCCCACTATTACACACACACACACACACACACACACACACACACACACACACACACACACACACACACACACACACGCACACAGGAACCAGTTGACAATGAGACACATAGTTAATGCAGGAGACAGAAAACACTTTTCCCACTGTCACAAATATTGGATTGGATTTGAATCTGAGACCAAGAAATCGATGTGTTATTCTTGCTGGTCTTGTTGTATATATATACGTGTGTGTCTGTATCAAGGGGGGCAGTGTGTGTTTATGTGTGTGTGTGTGTTTGTAAGAAGGACAAGTCCCCTTGTTAAACAGCTTCTTGTCCCTGCAGCATTGTTACTGGTGAAGAATGAAAAGAGGGACGTTTCCTGCTCGTCCACTTGAGAGACGTCTTGTTTAAAATCTAATCAATTTGTCATAAATCGTCTTTTTTAAATTCTCTTTACACTGTTGATTCACAAAAACCACACACACACACACACACACACACACTTATTGGTCCCATATCAGCCTGTACTGTATCAAACCACAGTGATAACCATCGCCCTCTCTGTAACAGTGTTAGCATCTCACAAGCCATGAGCCATGTTTTCCTGTTTGTTTGGGGTTTTTTGTCGTTGTCGATGTCGATGCCCTGGGACAGCAGGCAAGTGGCATGGGCTGTTACCACGGTAACGTTGTCGTCTGCGGGCTCGGCCCTCGTGGTGGATTGGGCTCAGGTCGGTGACGCAGCAGCTCCTCTGCTCTCAGGCTTTAGACCAGACCTCCGGCTGTGAGACTAAACCAGCTTTACGGCGTCTTATCAGAAGCTTTAATCAGGAGCTGCCAAGGTTATTACACCGCGTACATCCCATCACATCACATCACACCGCACCGCAGCATCGCCGTAGGTGTGGATGCTGCGCAGGTGTCGTCCTCATCATCGATGTCGCCGTGGATACTGAAGCCACACGCTCCAAATACAACCAGCTTCCTGAGAGTGAGGGTCGGATATGAACAACTGCTGATAAAGAATAAAAAAACTTTACCATTGTTGGACACGTTACTTTTAAAAAGTTACTTTCCCCACAAAGTAGCTGAGTTACTACATTATAAAAGTAACTAATCACCAGGAAAAGCAACTATCGCGTTACTTTAAATTACTTGGACCCCCACCGCCCCTCTACACTACACTGCGTTGTTGTGTGTATGATACTTTAAAGGTCCAGTGTGTAAAATTAGGTGAAAACTGAGATATTCTCCTTCTTCTTTCCCTTGTTACTGAAAAAAGTAACATTATTTAGTTATAACGTTGTTATTCAATCACTGCACTTTATCGGCTACAGCAGCAACTTCCTGTTTGTAAGTCACACGTCACTGAACTGACCAATCAGAGAGGAGGTAAATCAAAGATGTTGATCCAGGAGATGCACAACCTGTAAAACATAATAAACACAAGTATGTAAATAGGCAACAGTAGGATGGATGGATGGGTGTTAATACAGCAGCAAAGAGCGAGAAGAGAAAAGAAGAGAAAAGAAAAGAGCTCCGTGTGCATTTCACTGTCTGCTAGATAAATAACGTTTAAGTTTAGAAAAGTTTCAACAGAAGGAAAGTGTCGCTCTCCCCCAGTCAGCTGAAGTGAATTAACACCGTTTCTCAAAAAAGTGCACGGTCACATCTTTAGATGCATGAGACCAATCAGTGGAAGCAGCGGGGGGGGAGAGGAGCAGTAATTCAACAGCCGCCTGCAATTAAGGTGTGTTAAATCTCGGTGGAGGCGCGGCGTCTCTCCGGCTGAGCGGCAGGTGCAGCCGTCCTGATTATCTAACTCCATGATGTGGCAGCGCTTTTTGTTTTATGGCTTCCATTAACGGCCGACTGTTGCCTCCCATCGCAGCCCAATGGATCTCCAGAGCTGCCCCCCCCCCCCCCTGCCTCCTTTACCCCCCCGGCTGTGTGAATACGACTGCCAGCAGGAAAAATACGAGCACACGCCCGGTTCCCGCTTGGGGAGGGGAGTTAGGAACAGACCTGAAGGCCGTTACTCTTCGCGCCACCACGCTGTCGACGACTCCGCTTGTTGTTTCTGTAGCAAAGTTTGAAAAACAGCGAATGTATCCATGAGTGTTTGGTTTTCAAACTTACATTTCATTTTGTCTCAGACACATCTCCACCCTCCAAAACACGTCAGATAATTTGCACAAAATGTATATAGCTTCTAGCTCTTTTCGGGCTGCACTTGAAAATAAGAATTTTGTTCTTAATTTGCTTGCCTGGGTAAATAAAGGTTAAATAAAAATTTAAATAAATAAAAACTAATTACAGATAGAGTTTCAAAGGGGCGGAAAATTTCCAGTAAATTTCCGGTAAATTTCCAGAAACTTTCCATGGGAAGTTAAGCAAGAAATCAAGTGCATATGGCCTCAATAGCCCTGCAGTAATGTGATTGAGGAATAGCATATAGATTTTCAAGTGTACTTGCATTGAATCTGGTTGTTTTAACCAAGATTATGCTACAATATATTTTCCCTAAGTATATTTAAGTTCCGTGTTAATTATTATTAGTTATTCCCCTATATTCCCATTAATGGGCTCCACTACTTCCTGAATTTAATGCAGCTCCTTTATTTCCTGTTTGCCATTATTGGACAAACTGATTAATCCAGGTGTGTCTGACCATTGTGACTACTCAGACACACCTGGATTAATCAGTTTGTCCAATAATGTAAGACAGGAAATAAAGGAGCTGCCTTAAGTTCAGGAAGTAGTGGAGCTGTGCATGGAGCCCATTCCCATATATTCCCATTAATTCCCATGGAAACTTTTCCAACTTTGAAAAATCCCAGAATTTTACAACCCTAATTCCAGACCAGTGTCCAGTGAGTGGGCAGATCATAGGAAGGGTGGACAGCTCCGTCTGAGATCCGGCTCCA
This sequence comes from Trachurus japonicus, assembly GCF_045865225.1. NCBI lineage: Eukaryota > Metazoa > Chordata > Actinopteri > Carangiformes > Carangidae > Trachurus > Trachurus japonicus. The sequence goes on from NC_140923.1 coordinate 7,023,505, forward strand.
AACATCTGACGTTTAATCAAACTTTGAAACTTCTTAAAGAACATGAAGTGGTCCACGGATCACTGTATGAAGCTATAAATGTGACTGTCACTGTCACTGAGCTTTAAGAGCAGCCTGAGAAAGCTGAAATAAAACACACTCCTCCTCCTCCTCCTCATTAAAGAAGCCGTTCACACTCCGTCTGCACAGAGCCGCGTTACCCAGAATCCACAAGTCAGAGACCTTCAGAGTGAGAGTGAGTCAGACGGAGAGGGTGACGCTGCTGCTGCTGCTGCTGCTCCAGGCGCCGAGCCAGAGACCAGAGAGTCCAGACCAGACGACGAGAGTGTGTGTCTGTCTCTGGACTGAGTGTGTGTTTTGTTGTTGCAGATGGTCTGGGAGAACGGCTGCGTGGTCATCGTCATGCTGACGCCTCTGGTGGAGAGCGGAGTGAAGCAGTGTTACCACTACTGGCCCGACGAGGGATCCAACCTCTACCACATCTACGAGGTAAAAACCCTGGGATCTGATTGGCTGTCACTGACCGGATTTGTCTGATCTGCATTCACAGGTGCATCTTAATAAATGAGAATATGACGGTGTAGCCTGTTAGAGTCACCATTAGGTTGAACTTATTCACAATGCTCACATGTTTTTGAGATGTTGAATTTCCGTTTTTCATTAAATGTAAGGCAGAAGCATCACAATTAAAAGAAATAAAGACGTGAAATCTTTCAGTCTGTGTGTAATGAATCTTATAAATAAAATAATATATGAGTTTCCCTAACCCTCGGCCCTTTCCATGATATTGTAGTTTATTGAGATGCACCTGCACCTGCTCATTGGTCAGTTTCAGGCCTATTGACTGTCAACATCTGGCTCCAACTGTGAAGAATAATAAATACAATGTATTAACTTGACTTCATCATTCTGAACAAGTCAGAACATAAACTAATTTATCCTAAAAGAGTTTAATAAAGTATGTTGTATTAAAGCTACGTCCTCAAAATCCTGCCTCAGTTGAAACAAGGAGATTCTGATGAGTTGGACTTTAGCTTTTCTTGATTGATGACATTTAATCGTTCATAATAGAAATAAACTTTTTGTATAGCACCTTTCAAAACACAGTTACAGAGTGCTTTACAGATCAAAAAATAACACCGTCATCAAAAACATTTAGAAAAACATTAAACCAAAAACCTGATCTGCTTTACGGAGTGAGATAAAACAGTCAGGATAAAGACATAAAACCATAATCAGCTGTATTGATAATAAAACAAATAGAATAAATGAAATAAAATCAAAATAAAAACAGTAAAGGTGGCAAACAACAGAGCTGCTATATGTCTGCTCTGTTCATGTCTGGTGTTGGTTTGGAGCTGATTTCACGACTGAACCACCACATGTTGTTACCTGCAGGTCAACCTGGTGTCCGAACACATCTGGTGCGACGACTTCCTGGTCCGGAGCTTCTACCTGAAGAACATGCAGACCAACGAGACGCGGACCGTCACCCAGTTCCACTTCCTGACCTGGCTCAACCAGAACGTCCCGGAGACCAGCCGGACGCTGCTCGACTTCCGCAGGTAGGGAGCTTCACCACAAACCTGGAGGAAACAAACACACGTTACAGTATGTTATATGTCGGCCATTCAACCACGTGTGGGTGAACGTGCGCGAGCAGGAAGATGCTGGTGCACATTTTCACAGAGTTTTTTTTTGAAGAACTTCTTCTCAAGTCTTTTTATTTGAAGAGTTTTCCTGGAACTCCGGTTTTTTATTTGAAGAACAGAAAGTGTGTTTAATGTAGATAGTGAAGTGAAGGTCTTCAGAGGGAAACACACTCTGGTCCAGAGCAGAGCTGAGGAACTCCGCTCTGTGTGATGATGATGTGTTGAAGGGGAAAGTCTCTCAAAGGGGCCGAGGCGGTTATCTGTAACTTTGTCTTTTCTCTGGGTGAACAAAGCCAGCGCACCTTTGTAAGAAAAATAAATAAAAAAGAAGATGTCTCATAGAACGACGCAAGGAGACGATCAAATTTTGTGTAACTGTATCTGTTGTGTTACTTTGCATCGTTTTAAATCGTCTCCATGTGAACTCACATAAACCCAACAGGTCCTAAAATGCATCACAGTCATCTAGTTGTTTGATGGTTTAGTTGTTCATGCACGTTTGTGTCTTTATTTATAAAAAAAAGAATAAGAAGTTGAAGGACGCTGAATAAAGTTGAAGGTTTTTTTGGGACTTTGACTTGTTTGTTTCCACCCCAGAGCCACACGGGGCTTTGTGCAGCTTCTGTGACTCACTCACAGGATAATAAACTTCAAACCTCTCACGTCTCCATCCAGGAGTTTAGACTCATGACCCTGAGACGCAGAGAGAGAGAGAGAGAATAAATAAATATATATATATCTGTATATCCTCAAACATCCCAGGCTTTTTCCAGTCGATAAGAGTGTAATTGAGGATGCATAGAGGGAACTCTGCCGGAGCGATTCTTTATCTGTGGCGCCTTTATAGCCGCCACCCCCACACCCCTCCTCCTCCTCCTCCTCCTCCTCCTTCTCCTCCTCCTCCTTCTCCTCCTCCAACCTCTTTTAAACCTGATATACTGTATTGCCTATTAGCGGGGAGCCGCCCCGGTCCTCCACCTCCTTTATCTTTCACTTCTTCTCTGACTCACTGTGGATTTTCTCGAGCGAGAGACCCCGACTCTACGTTTTTATATATACAAGCTCTGGAAAAAATTAAGAGACCACTTCAAAATGATCAGTTCCTCTGTGTTTGAGTAAAATGAACACTTTTGTTTCATTCTATAACCTACTGACAAAGTTTCTCCCAAATTGGAAATAAAAATGTTGTAATTTAGAGCATTTATTTGCAGAAAATGGCAACAGGTCAAAATAACAAAAAAATTCAGGTGTTTTCAGACCTTGTATAACTAACTACACTACTTTTTAAACTTAGGAAGAGTTTAGAAATCAAAATTGGTGGAAAAATCCCTATTTTTAATCGCAGCAGTGTTTTTTTTGGACACTGGAATCGATGGCTGCCACATGTAGAGATAAGGCTGATTTATTAAGAACATTTAGGAGTAGTGGTCTCTTTATTTTTTTCCAGAGCTATATATATATATACTGTATATAAATATATAAATATATATATTGGCCACGTCGCTGCCGAGCATCAATCCTGTGAGTTATCAGGAGAGAGGGTTTGTGGTCTGTTGCTTTTACTCACAGGGCACCGGGGTCGGAGCGCGACGGAGAAGAAAACACACAGGGAGATATTTTTCACTTTTATTACAGCGGATGTGAAGTTTTTGTAACAAACGACCCTGCCCCCCCCCACAACCCTCAACCCCCAACCCCCCAACCCCCCAACCCCCCAGCCACACCTTTTCTTTTTCTTTCTTTTTTGGTGCTTCCTTCTTTTCCACCTCGATGGTTTTCTGGACGGCGGCTGAAACACCTCCTCCTTCCTCTGTGTTGCTCGTGCCGGCATGTTTCTTTTTCTTTTCTTTTTTTTAATTTTTATTTTATTTATAACCTCACTCACAACTGACTGAGCCGACACATCGTTATAACCCCCCCTCCGCCCCCCCTCCCCCCTGTTTTACCAGCTAACTAGCGGTTGCCAGTGTCATTTTTGTGATGTTGCAGCTAGTAATATAAGCCCAGTTGCATAGTCACAAAAGTGATCATTGGAGACTGTGACTCTGCAACCAAAGGGGCCTCACAGACCCCCCCTCCTCCTTTCCTCCCCCTCTTCCTTCTCTTCTCCTCCCCCATCTCTCTATTTACCCTCCTTCCTTCCTTCTTTCCTTCCTTCCTCTCTCCCTTCTGTCTCTCTCCTCGCTGTGCCCGATGACCTGAGGTGACCTCTCGCCCCTTTTTTTGCTTGCTCATGGTTTGCTTGACTGCCTCCGATCTCCTCCCACCTCCTCCTCCTCCTCCCCTCTTTCTCTATTTCTTTGCCATGCCTCCTCCCCTCCTCTCCTCTCTCGGTCTTTTTTGTCTCTCTCTATCTTGTTGCTTCCTCTTCTTGATGCTCTCCCGTCTCTTTCTCTGTCTCACTTGATGAGTTCTGGCCGGTGGCCTGAGGATACGTCCTCCTCTTCCTCCTCCTCCTCCTCCTCCTCCTCCTCCTCCTCCTCTTCCTCCTCCTCCTCCTTCTCTCTGATTTAACTCCAGCGGTGGTTTAACGTGGAGCAGAAAGCAACGACCTGTGACCACCGAGCTTCTCTGCTGATCGTTAGTTTCAATCATCAGAATAAGCAGCCACATGCTGATGCAGTCGGTGCTCTACGGTGGCCCTGAGGGCTCAATACAATACAACACACTGCAACTTCAGAAAACACGACACATTTTCTCAGGTCACAGTGTGTTGACCTCTCAGGGCCACCATAGAGCAGGAATAAGCTGCAACACACACACACCTGTAGATTTTGATGTGTAAAACACCTGTTTCCGTTGTTTTCTCTGGTGTCATGCTGCTAACTGATCCATGACGCCTTCACTGACCTGTATTTTTTAGTATTCTTAAACAAATTGGCCCGTTGCCATAATCCCTATAGTCATAGCAGTAGGTTTGTTACCTTTAATTGTCGGTGCAAGCTATTTTTAGAACGGCGGAGCAGAGCTGTGAGCTGCTCAGAGCTACGCTACGGAGGCTCATGGGATTTCTTTGGTTTCCCTCATCAAACTCATCAAATACACAATCCAACAACTCCACAACGCTCTGGTGGACAAGTTGTGACCTGCACATTCACCACGCTATGAGATAATAACACAACGTTACCAGACAGAGTTGTTTTAGAGGCAAATACAGAGACTGCTTGATGAAAAACTGTCCCTGAAGGCAACGCGCATGAGCGGTTTTGCATGAATTTACCTCTAAAACAACTCTGTCTGGTAACGTTTTGTTAATTAAATGCAGCAAACCTATAGAGGGATTATCAGCCTACGTCACTGACGTTCTACTGCTCATGTCGCCTGCAGAAAGAGAGCAGCAAGAGCCGTGATCAGGTCTTTTTGTGCTGTTAGTTGCACTAATTGTTTTGATAAAAGTAACAAAACGCGCAAAATTTACAGAATAGCGTCAACTCGCACCCCTTTCAAGGCAAACGAGAGAGAAAATAGTACATTGGCGATTAATTTCGAGCAATATAACATGTTAGATACGTTGGTTTGAATGTTGATAAAGCTAGATATGCCCACAGGCACAGCTGGAAAACTGCAGCGAATGAGTTGTGAAATGTTTACTACGACAGTGACTGAAGACGAGGTCACTAATGGAAAGCTGACATTAATTAACGTTAAGCTATATTGTTTTAGATTACCGGTACATACTCAGCCATGCACGTAACGTTACAGTTACGTTATGCAGTTGTTCCAGACTTTAGACAGGTCCGTCCTCTTCCCTCGTCTCTGACCAGGTAGCACCTCAGTCCTCACAGACACTGAGTTTTGTAATCGTGAGTATTTTCCTGAACATTATTGTCTGTTAAATAGCTGTAGGTAACGTTAGGGAGGCACAGTGTTGTTTTTACCGATGACCGACGCCGTGCTGTGAGTGTCCGTGGTTTGTCCCGTGGCTGAGTTGCCGTGGCCGCGGTACAAACTCGATCCTCCGTCCTGACGCTTTTTTTTTTTCCTGCCGTTATAAAACTATAAAACCGTCTATGTATAAAACACACACTACATCAGTAGGTGATAAACTGTTGTAGTACGCTGACAACATCGCTAGCTAACACCGCTTTGACTACACTAGATCCATGGAGGTAACCATGACAACCGGTTCTTTCTGCAGTCAGGTTGCGCACGCATCCTGACTTGTTGGTAAACAGATAATCCCTCTATTGCTATGACTATAGGGATTATGGCAACGGGCCAATTTGCCAAATGTTGAACTATCCCTTTAACAACCAGCAGACTCTATAAACTCACTACTTCAGCTGTGTGACTTTATATATATATTGGTGACTGATCCCAATATATTGATCACATGCTGCAGATTCAGCAGAGACAGTCTCCAGGTGAAGAACATAAAGACATTTAACTGTGTTGAACAGCATTGAAATAGAAGAAGAAAGACTAAAAACACACAGAAATCCGTCTCATCGTGGACGTTTTCTGACTCTCTCTGCATCAGTTTATCCTTCCCTCCTCCTCCTCTCATCCTCTCCACCTCTGTCTTCTTCTCTTTTGTCTCCATCTCTCTCTCTCTCTCTCAGTCAGGCTTGAGTCTCTCTTACGGGGCGTTTCCTTTGAATCCCACTCCACACACACTCCCCCACTCTCTCTCTTCCCGTCTCCCACCACCGACCTCCCTCCTCCTCCCCGCCTGTTGGTGATACTCTGACGGCTGTTTCCATGGTAACATCACTTTTTGATTGTCTGCAGTGAGCTCTGACTTTTCAGTTTTGATTTTTGGAGGGTGGAGCAGGAGAAACGTGTCGGACAGGAAACACCGTTTTAAAACCCTGAGGTTCACTTATGATTATATTTCTCTGTTTCTCTGTTTGGTGTGAGTTTTATATCAGAAGTTAAAGAATCAGCTGCATTTATAAAAAGGTTTAAATGTGTTTCAACTGGACAGGGAGAAAAGGCATATACCGTATTTCCTCTAATAGAGGCCGAGGCCTTTATTTACTTTAGCTGCCCAGGGGAACCGGCCTGTATTGGAGACCGGCTTATATTTGAGAGAGGCTATTATTTCTTCCTCTGTTTCATGCTGGTGCTCAAATTTGACAGTTACCGTGCTCAGTTTTCATTCTGCCTACAATTAATTATATTTTTTTACACATTACTGTAGCAGGTACCGCAACAGCAGCGATCAGCTGGACAGGATTAGGCTAATAAACGCTGGAGCACAAGTGACCAGTTTTGTCACAGATCGGGTAGCGTCGCAAATCGGGTAGTGACACGCCATGCTGCTAAAGCTCTCTTCGGTCGAGTTGTCAGTGACTGTTTCCTTGAAGCGTGGGTTCATGTGGCACTTCAGATCTAGCTACTGCCATCTGCTGGCACTTGTGGGTTACTGCATCCGTGTTTGGCCGCCTGAGACCAGTGCATCCACAGTGACTGAAATTCAGGTTTTTTCTGTTTGTTTGTTTTTTTCCCATTGACCCGGCCTGTATTTGGGGCCGGCCTTTATTTGTTCGTGTAAACCACGCCCCCGGCCATTATAACAGACCCGGCTATTAAATAGATACCGGCTACTATTAGAGGAAATACGGTAAGTAAAATAAAATCTAAATCAAAGGACGATCGAGTATTTGTACTTTACTGAATCAAACGCTATGGAAAAGAGACGGGTTGAAAATATTATTGGAGGGTGAAGAACGAACTGATTTCCACGGTTTTGGACCAGCAGCTGAAAAGGCTTCGTCTCCTCTGGTTTTTAACTTTGTATGTTGGATGGAAAGGAGGATCTGAGGGGACGAGTTCAGAGATCTAATCTGGTGCTGGTCCATGAAGCGCTCTGAAAACAGAAGTCTCTTAAAATCAGTCCTGGGACCAGTAATACTTCTTTTTGCTGCGTTGTTATGTTATTGGGAGGAGATGAAGGCTTTGATGGACGGCAATGATTAGAGTTAACAATGGAGCTTAGATGGAAAAAGACTGAACTGAGTTGATTTGATTATCGAACTTAAAGGGACTACGAGGAGTTTCAGAAAGCGGAAGTGTTTTCACACTACATTTCCCATGAGCCTCCGCGCGCACGGTGAAAATCTTGGACCGGCGCAAGACGGACGAAAAAGCGAAAACATTTGCCAAGAATGTTTTTATTCATCAAGAACGAAAGTCGGAGGTTCGAAGATGATCGGATACCGTTGTAGCTCCGACCAGAAAACGACGCCGACTGGCGATCAGGAAACTGAAACCAGGAAATGCCGGGCGAGTCGACCACTAAATAATAATATCAAAATAATGATAAAGACAAAACGATATACGTATTTATGGAAAATGAACCCATTAACAAGTGGTAACGTAGATTCATCCACATTAATATGAGACTCTTTTATAACCAAATACAAACTCCACGTTGTCCCTTTAAAAACCAAACGAGTCAACGACGAGACCGAGATGAACCGAACCTGCAGAGATGTAGGGTTTGTGCAGAAGCTGATGATGATGATGATGATGATGATGATGATGATGATGATGATGATGATGATGATGATGATGATGATGATGATGATGGAGGTCACAGAATCCACTGTAAATATAAATGACCTTTAAGAACAGAGAAGCTTCAGCTCTGCAGGTCCGGAGGTTTCTCTCTTTGACTGACTGATGCATTATGGATCTCACACACACACACACACATACAGTACTCACACACACATATATACACACACACACTCACATGCACACACAGCATGTTTTTACATAATCTGCTCCTGCTGAATATTGTAATGTGGAGTCGTCAGCGTGCAGCCGCGGCTCCAGCGGCCGCTCTGCATCCTGATGAACAATATGTGAAGTTTCCTCCACTGTATTTTTCAGAGTTGTGGTTTTTTTCAGCACACGGTTGGACACTTTTATTTTTTTCATGCATGTATGTGAAGCAGCACAGAAATACCACTCCTGTGTTGTAGGAGGAAAGGTTTGAGTGGAGAGGAGGAGAGAGAGGACGTGAGCGTCTTGATGGAGGAACAGAGTTTCCACCAGTGACGGCTGGCTGTGTGTAGCTGTTGAAGGTGTTACGTGGGTGGAAGTGACATTTTAATAAATAATAATTGTGAGCGGCTGAGAAAATCTGCTGGGCTTTTGCTTTCTTTTTTTTTTGGGAGGGAAGTGGGTGTTGAATGTAAAACGTTCCCATTATTTTAGTTTCTGCAGAGAAGCAGCATCGAGTCTGAGCTTCTTTAACATGATGATGATGTGTTAAATCTAGTCAGAATAAAAAGGTTCATTTTTCAGAGTTCATCCAGCTCCAAGATCTCACTGGTTGTTTCAAAACTGATGAATCTGTGACGAGCTCCGTCCATTTTACAGTTTTCAAATGTGTGGTCACATCTTTTCTCTGTCTTTATTGATCATCTGACTTATTCTCTCTCCTAAACTTAAACACAGGAAGACACTGTGTCTCTTGAATCTTGTTTCGCAAACACTGACTGAGTTTTTACTGACAAATATCATTGGTAACCCTTTAATTTATTTTACAGGCTGCTGAATACGTTATAATAATATAATAACAAGTAATTGCATCATAATGTCTAGAAATAGCCTACGTAGATATAACGGTCAGTTACAACGACGTGGTGGAGAAAAATTCTGGCCTTTCCCAAAAAATTCAAAGCATGAAAAGCATGAGTGATGTTTTACCTTTATGGAAAACATGACATTACTATGAAATTGACCTTTATTTCTAGTCTTACTACACAATAACTTGTTATTTCTTGGCTATTTCTTGACATTAAGACATAGGACATAAGACTTTTTATTGGTCCCACATCTCGGAAATTGGAAGTAAGGAATACAAATATAAAGGATTTATGTACAAAAAATATATATTTATGTAAAAAAAACAAAGATATGTACTGTTATTGTACAAAAATATTATTTAAATAGCTAATATTATAATATTACTACGCAATTAATTGATATTTCTTGGCTGTTTCTAGACATTATCACATAACTAGTGGCCTGTAAATGAAAGGGTTACCATGTCATCTTTAATTGACTGTAAACCTGATGGTAAGTTGTACGGGACAAATTTCTGGAGCTGTATCACAGTGTGACGATCTCCTTCACTCCTCAGTCACATTCTGTCTGTTTGTTTCCCATAATAATAATAATACTACTACTAATAATAATAATATAAAGTAAATGACCAGAGCTGTGTGTGGTTGTTGAACCTGTGTCGTGTGACGTCGACACTCATTGGTTCTTTCTGTTCTGTTTCTTTACAGGAAAGTTAACAAGTGCTACCGGGGACGCTCGTGTCCTATCATAGTCCACTGCAGGCAAGTACAACAACCACAACAACCACAACAACCAACACTCAGATTCATCATGTCCGCATGGCATTTATGGTTTTATTAATGTTGTTAATTTGCAAACTGGAGTCGGTCCAGTTTCACAGGTCGTCACGACAAAAACCCTTTAAAATGAGAAATGAGTCGACGAGCTGTGATTTAATTTGACAAACTGTCCGCGGAGGACGGCAACTTTTAATTGGAGGCTCCTCAAAGTTTCACAGTGTGACAGTCGGAGCCGCTGGCTGAGAGAGAGACAGAGAGGGACAGAGAGAGAGAGAGAGAGAGGGGTAGGCAGTGATGCAGCTGTTGCATTTGCATACGTGGGTGTGTGTGTGCGATCACATCTGCACACCCCCACTACCTGAGGAAATAACTCAGACCAGTGAGACGTAATTAAATCTGTATTTAACAGAAAAATCTGCCACAGTTTTTCTTTTTTTGTGCAGAAACATCCGGCTGTGATTGGATTAGAGAGAGAGAGAGAGAGATTCAGCCTCCATGACAGATTGCCGTTGTGTCTGTCTGCTCACTCCTCCACTCAGTGATCTATTATTTAATATGGTGTAATGGTTCTTCCAGGACGATGGACCTACATTTCTCTGATAAATTGCCAGTGAGCAGCAGCAGCAGCAGGTTTCAGGTTTCCCAAATGTTTCCACGCCAGAGCTCCTGAATAACATCAGCTTCCCCCTCTGCAAACCCAGAAAGGGCTAGACGACACAAGTTCACTTCTTTCTGCCTCCTTTCATTCAGGAGTTGCATTATTGCTATTATTTTTAAGTTGTTTTGTTTTGTTTTTTCAATGAATGAAACAAATAAATCAACTAAACTAGCCCCTAAGTACTTTAATTGCAGTAGAAGACTCTCTGCACTCCTCCCATTAGCAACGCCAACCCATAGCCCTGCCCAGAGATTTACAACATACAGTGTTGTGAATGGACCCAAAAAAACTGCCTATTTTTGCTTTTTTTTCAGGTAAAACCTCTTTTAGGCCGCGAAAATAGGCTGTTTCTTTGGTTCTGTTCACAACAATGTATGTTGTAAATCTCTGGGCAGGGCTATGGGCTGGCGTTGCTAATGGGAGGAGTGCAGAGAGTCTTCTACTGCAATTAAAGTACTTAGGGGCTATTTGTAGATCATACAACCCCACTTTTAAAAAAATGCTACTATCCCTTTAACGTCCACGCCAACGTAAACAGTGGCGGATGGAGGCATATGGATGGAAAGCTGTCGCTTGCCCTCTCTGCTTTTTCTCATGGAGAAAACTGATAAAAACCAAAGTTTGATCTTTTGCTTGTAAAGAAACAGGTTGAAACAGGAAGTAGACTCGTCACTTCTGCTTTGTTGACACCTGATGCATTTTATTTTGAAAAGTCATGATAGTCTGGACCATCAGAGACAGAGACCTGGCGGCGCTCAGCCTCAACTATAATCAGATGGGATCATTAAACACGTAGTCGCTGGCAGCCGTTGTCAAGTTAAACTCTGCATTCGCTCCTCGATATCGATTTAAAAACAACAGTTTAGAGAAGAATAAAACATGAGTGATGAGTAAAAACTAATCAGGGCGAGTCAGACCACGACAGGAAGTGAAACAAGAGAGAGAGAGGATGGGTCCTTCAAAATAAAAGCCTGAATGAGTGCCATAAAGAAAGAGAGGAGCAGAGCAGAGTGTGACGTCGTCCTCTTCTCTCTCATGTTGAACAGAGTGAGAGGAGGCAGCAACATCTTGACATGTTTACTCACACACACACTCACAAGTACACACACACACTTGTACACACACACATGCATATCTTTGATGGTCTTGTAATGATCCTGATGAGGTGCAGCGATACGACAGATCTCATCGCATCATGATGAACCTGCACACACACACACACAGCTGTATAATTCATCACACCCGGTGGCAGTAATTCAGCTGTGTGTGTGTGTGTGTGTGTGTGTGTGTGTGTGTGTGTGTGTAAAATAACCAGGGCCCAACTGAAAATGAAATATTCACCAAGTATGGACGCAAGCCAGAACACACACACACACACACACACACACTAACCAACACACTGATCAGGGTGAAGACATCAATTTTCAACACTTGAATTAAATCTAGGATTCAAAACATCCTCTCTCTCCATTCCTCTTCCATTCATACCAGTCAGAGTGATTGACACGGAGTGATAGCCTACGCTGTGATAAGGCTTTAGAATAGTAGCAACCAATCCGAACCAATCCAAACCAATCCAACCAGTTAACAACCAATCAGATCGCCGGATTTCACCTTTCTGTTTTTATAAATATATTGATAATATTATGACATCATAACTGCATTTTTATTATAATATAATATAAAAAATGTATCAACATGAAATAAGTAGAATAGTAAAAACGTTGCTGTGTAAAATTATGATCAAACTGATGATAAGAAATAAGAAATATATGAAATGAAAAGTATTTAATCAGATCTCTCTCTCTCTCTCTCTCTCTCTCCACTCTGTCTCTGTGTCTCTCGCCCACCTGTGCAGTGACGGTGCTGGGCGGTCTGGGACGTACGTCCTCATCGACATGGTCCTCAACAAGATGGCTAAAGGTGGGTGTCGCTTTGGTTTTTTGTCTACTGTGTGTGTGTGTGTGTGTGTGTGTGTGTGTGAGAAGGATAGAAGTTACCACGGCAACCACGCCAATGCCATTTCTAAAAAACATAAAGCTTATAAAAAATGTTGTTTATTATAAGTGGACAGTGAGTTCAAGGTCCAGTTGACACTTTTTTCGATCAACACAAAACAAACTCCGTCACAGAGGAAACAAGCTTCTTGACTTAATTTACCCTCCAGATAATTAACGAGTGTTTCGTTTAAGCAGAAGTAAGCGATCCGGTGGTTTTGGCTAACTTCCTGTCAGCAGATGGAGTTAGCAGTCCCCGCCCTCGTCCCTACGTCACCACATTCACGCGCATCCCTTGGTTGCACACACAGAGAGGACCGCCCCTTTATGCCGTTCTCTCTCCTCATTGGATAAAGGTTGTAGGATACAAGGAAAGTTTTCTCCTCGGCTTACAGCAGAGCAGAGTGACTGACAGACCCGTGTTTCAGACCAAACACTCTATGTAAGTGATTGCCGTCAGAAGATATAACTATTTAAGACTTATATTAACACAAACATTCCGCTTACTTCTGCTTTAATACCTGCGCAGAAACTCCAAAAGTTAAATCTAAAGAAACATGGTCGACGTGCGACTCCGTCAGTTTCTACTTCTTTTTATTATTTTTTTAAGTCTCCACAAAGTGTTGTGAATCAAAGCGGAGTGGTGGATGTTCAGACTTTGTGTGGAGTGTCATCAGGACTCAGTGTCTCGGGGCCTCGGAGCTCGTTGTGAGTGTCTGATAATTACTGTAATTAGTGTTGTGGTAATTACGGAGGGGACCGAACGCTTCGCGGGGCCCCGGCAGTTTGTGACACAGCGTCAGATGAAGTGCTACTTCCTGTCGTTCTGTCTGATTATGTTTCCTTATATGGGCGTAAAAGGAGGAAGTAGAGTGAGACACAACAGACTCTCGGTTGTTCAGGTTGTTTGAGGTTTAGACTTGAGCCTCTTTGCTCTTGTGACATCACACCAGCCAGGAGCCAATCAGCTGCTGGGACACAACTCAGTCTGAATCACCGGTGATGATTAATGTTTTTGTAAATATCAATAAAAAACGTGTGCTTACCTTTAAAAACTGCTCACTCCCTATTCCTGTATTCTTACTTTACTCTTAGCGTGTTTATGTCCTTTAGTTTTCTTTATTTCCTGCTTTCCTCCTTATTTGTGCCCTAAACTCACTGGTTGCTTCATTGTGTAACCTGATGATTGATGTCTGTCAGTCGCTTTTTACCCCCCCCCCCTCTTTTTTTTCTTGTATTAAAATGCATCAATAAACAGACGATTTATGAGTGACTCCAAAGAGAAATAAAACACAGAGCAAGAGCAAAAAAATTGATATGGCTCAGTTTATTTACAGATTTGATTGACAGAGGAGCTCCCTGATCCAATCAAATATGTACTAGTTCCCAATCGGCGAGTTAAATTAAGCCCCGCCCCCAACTTTGCATTAAAGGGGACATATTATGGAAACATCACTTTTTGAAGGCTCTTTAACATACATTTAGGTGTTTGTTTTGCCTTCCGACCCCCAAAATGTGAGAATTGACAAGAAAAAACAGTAATTTTCAGGCTCCTGAGGTTGAAATCCATGTGGTTTTACAAGCTGTTCCCTCAGTTGTCTGACAATGATGTCATTAGTTTTCGAATTTGCATAATCCCACCCCTATCTGATACCTGTAGAAGGGGGCGGGGCAAGCAGTGGTTCATTTGCATTTAAAGGGACAGGCACTGAAACCAGCCGTTCTGAACAGGGCTGTTTAGAGAGGATGAAAAGAGCTGAGATGTTTGATCCTTGGGGGATTTTGACCGAAGTATGTCATAGACATGTCTTTAAGACACCTGGGAACTATTTTAATCTGTGAAAAAGGGACTGAATGTCTCCTTTAAAATGTACTGCTGCCTATATGACATTTATACCAGGGCTGTTCCTGTTATAAGAATGAGCTTCTGTCATTGGTCTAAGTTTCAGTATCTGTTGGTCAGGTTGTACAGGTGTTAAAAAGACAGATGTTGGCAGATGTGAGGCCTCGAAGCTCTTTAGTTTTATCAGTTTATCTTTTTCACTTAACAGACTCTCTCTCCACATCAACACACTCGTATTGAATCTGACAGGATCGTTATTATTTTTCCATCGACATCACTATAATGTTGTCAATGTGATTGTTGTCGGTTGTAATAATTGTTCAGTGGAAATCTGACTCACTCCGTTAACATATATAATATATAATGAATAGAAGACTGGAGCGCAGTGAAGTCAAAATGTTTCCAAAAATCTGGATTTGTGCATAAAATAAAAATAGAAAGCGACATCCCAACACGGCAGCTCACACAGATTATGTGTGTGCGTGTGTGTGTGCATATCTTTTTGTTTCTTTTTAAGTGTGTGTGTGAAGTGTCCCATGGTGGTGGTGCTGCTGTAGCAGAACGAGCTCCTGGGTCTTTAATTCCAGATCAAAGGGTCAGTCGGGCATCGGGGGCCTTTTCCCAGGCCGTCACACTGAGCTCAGGGGCCCCGGGGCCTCAGCTCGGCCCCCCCGAGTCTCAAATATACTTTGAAACAGAAAAAAAATCTCTTCCACGTCGTTTTATTCCATCTTCTTCACTGAGCCTCTAATCTCCATCCAGCTCGTTTAAAAAAAAAGATGAATCCGTGAGTCAGGAACAGAAATGAGACTGAGACGCAGCAGGAGGCAACTGGACAGAGACGTCACAACAACACTCAGTCTGTCGTCCACAGAGAAGAACCGCAGAGACGACACCTTGTTGTTGTGTTTCTGATTCGTTCAACCAGCTCCATTTAATATAATGAAGGACAGTGATCAGATATTGATCTGACAGTGAGCTGCTGTGTTGATATTATAATAATAATAATGGATTCCATTTATATAGCGCTTTTCTATTGTTACCCAATACCTAAAGCGCGTACAGCAACCATTATTCATTCATCCCACATTCACACCAGTGGTGGTAAACTACGTGTGTAGCTACGTCTGCCCTGCATGGCTGCCAGTGTGCGCCAAGCGGCCCCTCCGACCACCACCATGGTCATTCATACACATTAGTAAAAAACAAAGAAAAACACGCACTCTCCAACAAAACTCTCAGGAACAAACTAAAGAGGTGCACGGCCAAAAGATAAACTTAAAGAAACAGAAGAAAGGCCAGCAGCACTCGTGTCCTTCTCATTGTCCTTTATTACATACTGCGTTGGCGCTTAACATGCACAGACCGGTTTCGACAATGTTTTCCTCAGTGTTCCTCATTCATACCACATTCACACGAGGCAAGGTAAATAGTAAAGTTGGTAAGAAGACGACAGTGGAACAGCAGGTGTTGAACACGTGAGGGATAATTAACGAGTAGTTGTGTTAAACAGATTTAAGACACGACGAGGAGGTGAAGAACCGCCCGTCGCAAAGCAAAACTTTGGAATATAATTGTTGCATCTGTCGCATATTCGCGTCGCCGCCGGTTTGAGCGGTTTTGATGCAAAATATTCAGCGCTGAATA
The DNA here is from genome assembly GCF_045865225.1 of Trachurus japonicus. Classification (NCBI taxonomy): domain Eukaryota; kingdom Metazoa; phylum Chordata; class Actinopteri; order Carangiformes; family Carangidae; genus Trachurus; species Trachurus japonicus. Next base: position 7,039,623 of record NC_140923.1, read on the forward strand.
TTTTGCATCAAAACCAATTTCGTTACGTCCCCGGTGTGAAAAGGTCTTAAGAATCTCCTCCGACGTGAACCTTGATGTCGACCAATAGGACGACAGAGCTCTGACGCATTGTTTACACACAGTGAACAGCCTCGCGTCACCAGGCTCTTCAGAGAGGAGAAGAGCCTGGTGTCTGTTAAATCTGAATTTCGTCTGCATTCTGGTTCCCGTCTTCTAGCGGATCCGGTAATCACCAAATTCACCAAAGTAAAAGTGTTCACCAACATGAAACTTATAAAATAGACATTACCTTGAAATACAATAAAAGCAAAAGGTTAACTTAATGGCTCGGGGACTTTTTTGTAAATTATATTCCTTAAAGCAGAAGTAAGCGATCCGGTCGTTTTGGGTAATGCTGCGTTCCAGGCAGGCTTTTGAAACCGTAAATTACAGCTTCAAGTCACGACTTACGACTTTGTAGCGTCCAGCGTTCCAGGCAACCCACTCGTGTTTTTCCGACCTGTTTTACCTGTGAAAGTCACTATAACGGCCACTTGTAACTTCCGACCCGTGAACTCGTACCAGATCGAACTGGTACGACTTCACAGGTCGGAAAAACACGAGTTACGGGCTGCCTTGAACGCACCATAACTTCTTGTCAGCCGATGGAGTTAGCAGCCCCCGCCCTCGTCATGGATCTATTGGTCCTCGTCCCTACGTCACCACATTCAGGCGCATCCCTTGGCTGCACACACAGCCCTTCATGCCGTTCTCTCTCCTCATTGGATAAAACTTGTAGGATACAAGAAAAGTTTTCTCCTGGGCTCAGAGCAGAGCAGAGTGACTGACAGACCCGTGTTTCAGTCCAAACACTCTATATAAGTGATTGCTGTCGGAAGATATAACTATTTAAGACTTATATTAACACAAAAATATCGCTTACTTCTGCTTTAAATTGAAGAGTTTCGCCGCATTTTATTAGCTTGGTGCTTTTATTTCGACAGAAAGGCCTGTTTCTCTCTGGCCCTGGATCCGGTTGCTCACCAAAACAGCGAGTCAACGGCCCCAGACTACACAGTGAAGCTACGTTAGCTCACTTCATGTACGCAGTGTAGGTGAATGGTTTTCACTGTTAGTTCTACGTGAAACAAGAGAGGATGCGGGTCCTTCAAAATAAAAGCCTACATACGTCAATTTCCTCCTTTTCTTTTTCCTATCTGAGCTAAGGACCGCTAGCATCACACACGGAGCTACAGTCGCCATGATTGACAGTTTGTTGTCACGCCGACCCGACGGCCTAATGAACTCGCGCAGGGTCGTGGTCAGTGATTGGTCGGGGTTGTACAGCGATGCTGCCAGTCTCCTGACCGACACACCACACTGTGGTCGTTCAATCCAACATGGAGACCGGTCGTCGAGGACAAAACCATCTGTCAGAGCTGAAACGTAAAAGTCGTCTCCACAAAATCTGCTGCAGAGAGAAAGGACGATGTTTCCCTCCACTACATCTCTGCTCTCACTCCTCCACCCTGATCAAAGACCCCCCTCCTCCTCTTCTTCTTCCTCCTCCTCCTCCTCCTCCTCCACTCTGTCTCTCCTCAGCAGTGGGCTGTAGCTGTAGACTCGTGGTGTTGCAGGGTTGAGGAAGGTATTGCTGCTCTGGTTCTCACGTTTTCTTCTTGTTTTTTTTTTCTTCTTTCCTAAAGACCCCCCACCTCCTCTTCCTCCTCCTCCTCCCTCTCCCTCCTCTCTCTCATGTCACCCCCACCTCTCTCTCTCTCTCTCTCCACCTCCCATCTCTTCATCTTAAGATCTGAATGAAACCCATCGAGTGCCGGAGCTTTTCACCATCTCTGTTTTTTCTTTCTTTCCTCTCCGTCCAGCTGCTGAGCTCGGCCCTCAGCTTCAGCTTTCACCAACTCCTCAAGGGCCTTGCCTTTCTTTTTTCATCTCTCTCTCCTCCTCCTCCTCCTCCTCCTCCTCACTCCGTCCTCCTCCTGACCCTCCACCCTGAAGCTGTTTTTTTTCTTCCTACCGTCTCCTTTAAGGGAGAGTTTCACGTTTTTTTTTTCTAATGTCGTCCATTTTGAGGTTTATCAGAACCTGCACAATAGCCCTCAGCTTGTTAAGCCCCCCCCCCCACTCCCACCCCACCCTCTCAAAAAAAAAAAACACTAAAGCAGTGAGTGTGTTGCAGCCTTTCTGACGAGACGGGAGCTTATTGTGTTGTGAAAAGAAAAAAAGCAAAAAAAAAAAAAGCTCACAAAACCTGTGAAACAGAAAGAGAGGACGGAGAATGAGCCGTTGGTTTCCCTCCTTCGTGCCGGAGCGAAGCAGCAGCAGCAGCGTTATTATGTGTCACAACAAGAAGAAAGTAAAGAGGATTCTTGCGCTTTTTGTTTCCTCAGACTTTGGTAGAAGACGAAGAAGAGGAGGAGGAGGAGGAGGAAAAGAAAACCATTAGAGACACAATAAATTAAATGTGTTTCTTTCTTCCTCTTGTTCTTTGTGAGTTTAATTGTTGCCCCTGTCTCGTTTCTCTGTTTCCTTTAGACGTCTTCGTCCTCGTCTTCTTCCCGCTCAACTTCTTTTTTATAAAAAACATTTTTTATAAGCCTCTGTGTTCTCAAATCATCTCTTCCTCTTTCTTGTTCCTGTCTGTGTGAGGGGCTGCAGCTGTTCGCTCTGCTGCTCCTATGACACGGTGAAGTGACGGTGCAGGTGCTCAGTGTGACGCCCACGGCTTAAAGAGCAGCTATGCAAGAGTTTCACCTTAATTAAACAGCTTCAGAGGAACTGTGACGGTTAAATGAGAACGGAGGCTCTCTGCCTTATAGGAAAAGTTAATATTGGCCCATTGCCATAATCCCTATAGTCATAGCAGTAGGTTTGTTACCTTTAAATTGTCGGTGCAAGCTATTTTTAGAACGGCGGAGCAGAGCCACGAGCTGTTCAGAGCTACGCTACGGAGGCTCATGGGATTTCTTGGTTTCCCTCATCAAACTCATCAAATACACAATCTAACAACTCCACAACGCTCTGGTGGATATTGTGCTTAGATGGAATTGTTGAAACTGTTGCATAAAAGCAATATCACATATCGATTAAAGCAGAAGTAAGTGATATATTTGTGTTAATATAAGTCTTAAATAGTTATATCTTCCGACAGCAATCACTTACATAGAGTGTTTGGTCTGAAACACGGGTCTGTCAGTCACTCTGCTCTGCTCTGAGCCGAAGAGAAAACATTTATCGTATCCTACGAGGACTGTTATGGTGCGTTCAAGGAAACTCGTATTTTTCCGACCGTGAAGTCGTACCAGTTCGATCTGGTACGAGTTCACCGGTCGGAAGTTATGAGTGGCCGTTATAGTGACTTTCACCGGTAAAACAGGTCGGAAAAACACGAGTGGGTTGCCTGGAACGCTACAAAGTCGTAAGTTGTGACTTGAAGCTGTAATTTACGATTTCAAAAGCCTGCCTGGAACGCAGCATTAGCGAAAACGACCGGACCACTTACTTCTGCTTTAAGTAACAAAATTAAAAGTGCCTCTTTATTAAAAACATAGTGCAGTTAAACATGCTGCCTAAGGAAATTCTAAGGAAATGGAGGCCGACAGCCAGCAGATTTTTTTTTCTTAAATCGATTTTGGGACATTTTATATAGATTCTGAATCGTATTAAATGAGAATTACGATTCTTACGTGAATCGATTATTTTGGCACACCCCTACTAAACTCTCAGTGGTACTGGTTATAAAACACACATGCAGACTCACAGGTCAGGTGTCAGGTTTGGTTAAAGATTTAGAGAATAAATAAATACCATAATACTTTCATAATCTACCATCCTGATCTAACGGCAGCGTGTCTCAGTGTGGAGTAATCTCAGCAGAGGTCGTTGAGCCTCTCCGCCGTCGGCTGTGGGGCACGGTGCCAGTCTGGCACACGGACTGGGACCACGCCAACACACACACACACACAGGCGTGTCAGACTTTGGCAGAGGCTGATAGAGCCGCGAGGGGCGACGACGTCCATGAGCTCAAAAGCTACAGGACGAGCGTCAAAGAGCGACAAGGGGCTTTGAGATCAGCTCGGTTTCTTTTTCAGAGAAACACGGCTCTGTGATTTCCTCTTTTCACTCTGTCTTTTCTTTTTTCTTTTTTTTTTTTCATCCTGACAACAAAACACCACCACCTCGCTGTTAGTAGAGTGTGTGTGTATGAGTGTGTGTGTGTGTGTGTGAGTGTGTACTTGTTTATTTGTGCAAAGCGGGCGGATGTAATCGCCTTCAGCTTCTGTAAAGGGAGTGGGTATAAAACAGCAGATTGACAGATGTTGGCTGGATTAACTCTGTGGCTCTTTGAACACTGTCCAGAAACATTTTAAATGTGTGTGTCCTTAAATGTGTGTGTGTTTGTGTGTGATAGGTGCCAAGGAGATTGATATCGCAGCAACTCTGGAGCACCTGCGAGACCAGAGGCCGGGAATGGTCCAGACCAAGGTAACACACACACACACACCTGAGTCCTGGAAGATACAAACTTATTTTAACAATCCATTTTAAATATTTTCATTTTAAATATTTTTCCTACACGTTATTATGTTTGGTTTGTACGACGGAGTATCAGGGCCACATTGACAAATAAAATAATCACAAACTTTGAGAATAAAGTTGCAAATTTACAACTTTATTCTTGTAAATTTATGAATTTATTTTCGTAAATTTACGACTTTATTCTCGTAATGTTATGACTTTTTTCTCATAGGAAATGTACGACTTTATTCTCGTAAATCTACGACTTTATTCTCGTAATGTTATGACTTTTTTCTCATAGGAAATGTACAACTTTATTCTCGTAAATTTATGACTTAATTCTCGTAATGTTATGACTTTTTTCTCATAGGAAATCTACGACTTTATTCTCGTTAATTTATGACTTTATTCTCGTAATGTTATGACTTTTTTCTCATAGGAAATGTACGACTTTATTCTCGTAAATTTATGACTTTATTCTCGTAATGTTATGACTTTTTTCTCATAGGAAATCTACGACTTTATTCTCGTAAATTTATGACTTTATTCTCGTAATGTTATGACTTTTTTCTCATAGGAAATGTACGACTTTATTCTCGTAAATGTACGACTTTTTTGTCTTAAATTTACGACTTTTTTCTCGTAAATTTATGACTTTATTCTCAAAAATGTACGACTTTATTCTCGTAAATTTACGACTTTATTCTCAAAAATGTACGACTTTATTCTCGAAGTCTGTGTTTTTTCTCAATGTGGCCCGAATACTCCGTCGTAGGTTTGTGTGTGTGATGGAGCTTTTTAAATCGATAAATAAAGATTAAAATGGAAATAATCGATGATCAATAACACGTTCCATCAGTGGAGAAAGTGCAGTGTGACGTAATCGGCTTCATGAGGGAAAGTTTTTGTAAAGAAAGTTTTTTTTCTCCACAAAGTCACACATGTCGCTCCGTAACTTCTCCGATCTGATGTTCAGACGTCGGGATCAAACCTGCGACCTTCACGTCTGAGTACAGTCTCTCTAACAATCAATCACACCTCCATTAAATTCTGTATTTTATCTCAAAGTCTGGGGCTTAGCCGCTGTTCTCCGTCTCCCCCCCGGTGTGAGACGGGACGGATCAATCGATTCCTGAGAAAGAAATTTAGCAGGGATCAGAGTCGCAGAGGAGTAAAGAATTCAGGAGTTACAAGTTACAAGGAGTTTTTTTTTTTTTTTTCATTATTATTTCTAATATATAGTTTTAATTATTTGAGGAGATTTCAAGAAACTTTGGTAACAGTTTATAATAACTACACACTTTTAAGCATTAAATTCTGAATTCATCATTTATAACACATGAATACTTATTAAAAAAATATAAAAAATGTTTTACTCATCCTTGATAAGCACTAACTGTATTTATAAACTACATACTAATGAGTATTCATGCCTTATGAAGAATTAAGTATTTATTAATTGTTAACTAATGCTTAACTCTTTGACTGCCAGCCATTCTCACAGCAGCTTCCTCCAGAAAAAACGCTAAGACGAGTTATGCATTAATAGTGTGTAGTTATTATAACGTGTTACCGAAACTTCAACTACCTGCTGGTGTCTGAACATAATTAGAAAGAAAAGCCCGGATGTGTATAAAACATTGTCCGTATCGATCCAGGCTTTATTAAACCATGTATCCTCTGCAGCGAGAGGCTGTCACACACACACACACACACACACATTGATCCCCCCCCCCGGTCCTCTGGAGTCGCAGCCTCAGCACCGAGGACGATGACGCTTGTTCCACTAATCTCAGCTGAGTGTTCAGCACATGTAGGTCACCTGACCTCTAAACATTTCAAAATAAAAGCTTCTCAAAGGGCAATTCAATACAAGTATAATGAACATGAATGAACATGTTGTCGTCTTTAAAGGGATAGTTCAACATTTTGGCAAATTGGCCCATTGCCATAATCCCTATAGTCATACCAGTAGGTTCGTTACCTTTAATTGTCAGTGCAAGCTATTTTTAGAACGGCGGAGCAGAGCCGCGAGCTGCTCAGAGCTACACTACAGAGGCTCACGGGATTTCTTGGTTTTCCCTCATCAAACTCATCAAATACACAATCCAACAACTCCACAACGCTCTGGTGGACAAGTTGTGACCTGCACATTCACCACGCTATGAGATAATAACACAACGTTACCAGACAGAGTTGTTTTAGAGGTAAATACAGAGACTGCTTGATGAAAAACTGCCCCCGACGGGAACGCGCATCAGCGGTTTTGCATGAATTTACCTCTAAAACAACAAATGATGAGCTATCCCTTTAAATCAAAGCTTAGATTTTACTTTTTTTAATGAAGGTTAGACAGTTTTAGGCCTAAACCAGCCTTGGCAGCTCACATGTGTTTCAGTATTTTTCATTCTCTCTCTCTGTCTCTTCTTTTGTCTCTCCTGTCTCTGTCCGGCTCCAGGATCAGTTTGAGTTTGCTTTGACGGCCGTCGCGGAGGAGGTGAACGCCATCCTGAAAGCTCTTCCACAGTAGAGAGGAGCGCCTCCTTCTGACAGACGTCCTCCACCTCTCCTTCTTTCCTCCTCTCTCCTCTCCTCTCCTCTCCTCCCTCCTCCTCTGATCCTAACAGGAGGAAGGTCCCTGTCTCTGCATCCTTTAGTTTTTTTTTTATCCTCCATTTCTTTTCCTCCCGTCTTGTCATCTCTTACCCTCCTGTCCTCCTCTCGTCTCTTCGTCCCTGCTGTCCAACTTTCTGTTTTAACTTTACATCCAGACTCCTCCTCCTCCTCCTCTTTGTCCTTCCTCATCACCATCTTGTCTCCTCCTCCTCCTCCTCCTCCTCCTCCTCTTCCTCCTCCTCCTCCTCTCTCCTCCTCCTTAGTAAACGTTGTGCCAGGACCCTGTGGACTCGACCCTGTACATAGATAGACCTTCCTTCTATTGTAATGATCCATGCAGCCTCTTTCTTTTTTTTTTTGTTTAGTTTTTTTGTTTTTCCAAAGTGACATTTCACTGCATTTAAACAATCGATGAAAGTGTTCCTCTCTGTTCTTGTTTAGAGTATATTTATTATTAGAGTTTGTGTTTCTCAGCAAGGCGTCAGTTTGGTAAAAAAAAGAAAAAGAAAAGAGGTTTAATCCAGATGAAATAAATGTGTTTCCATCAGTCTGTTTTCACCAGACTGACGCCGCTGCTGCTGCTGCCGCTGCCTGGTCTCTCTGCTCTGAGTCGAGTGTATGATGTTGATCATCGCGTCTGTATCACTACTGGATCTGTGTCGGACTTTTTTAGTGCCAATGCTTTATTTTATTTTATTTCACATCTCCATGCATCACGCTGCAGTGTCACGGTGTAGCTCCAAAGCGCCCAGTGTTGGTAGATATGAGACAAAATGTTTTTTATTTTTTCCTAAAGGTTAGTGGACGGAGAAAATCCTGCTTGCTGGTTAAATAACTTTCTTTTTGTTTCTAACATTGATCATCCCAGTAGAAGCAATATTGTGTTTCTTCAACATGAATCGTTATCTCTCGTGGACAACCAATACGGTGGCTTGTCTGTGAAGTGAAACACTAAATGTTTGCCTTAATGATAAAAAAATTTAAAAAAAAACTAAACTAAACACAATAGCTGGACTGGTAAACGTGTGTGTAGCCACCTGGAGACGAGGTTGGTGTTGTAACGCTTCATTAAAAAGAAAAAAAAGAAAAGAAAAATGGCCTCAGTCCAGCGGATTAACCTGTGGATTAAAAAGTTTGCTGTGCTGGTACTTAAAGAAAATCCCTGCGATAAACTCTGAGGAACACGGAGGCTTTAATAACCCGGGAGCACGGGAAGTTCGTCTCCGTCCCCAAAGTTTATGACACTTGGACGGCAGAGATGTTTGTCCCTTATCTTAATATGAAACCTGCTGTGCACTGGAATGAGGCCGTTTATGAAATGAAGTGTCTCTAAGCGATGATGGAATCGGCCGGTTTAGCTTCTGAATAGCAGCTCTTCTATGTAGCATTAATGGGGTGATTGGTTCATGTACAGTAGCTCCACCTGCGTTGCATTGAAAACTAGTTTCCAGTGGCACTCGGCTGGTTTTCCCAAAGGCGTCTTCAACATTAAAGCACCATCTGCTGCATATTTATTTTACACAAATAATTATACATTTATTTTAAAGGTGTCATAGTCACGCTTTTACCATTTCAAGTGTTGATTCATAAGAAGATATATCTGTGATTTTAACCATCTCAGTGTAGTTTTTTACTTCTCTCTGGAGCTTTAGTAACAACAGCTCGGTTTCAGCCAATCAGAAGAGAGAGGAGGTTCTCAGTCTGTCTCTGATCCAATAAAAAATGGAGAAGATTTCAGTTAAAACAAACAAATCCTGCAAGTTTTTTGTATAGTGGGTCCAGGTGGTGAGGGGGCGGGGCTAGACAGCTGCTTTGTTGTGACATCACAAAGTGACAGGAAGTCCTGACGGCTGGTTTTAAGGCTCAGTTTCTGAATACAGGCTGTGTGCATTTCTCTGTGGACTTTGTCAGTATTAATATAGAACCTAGAAATTACCAAATTAATTGATCCCTAATTGTAATTGTACAGCTTTGTATTTAAATGGAGGAAAAAACACAGTATGGCGCTTTAAAATAAAATTGCTGCTGGTTTATTTTTGATTCATGCTGCACAGTTAAAAGATGACTTTGGGGAAACCAGCTCGTAGTCTTTGTAAAAAAAAAAAAAAAGAAAGAAAAGAAAATCAATGTAATTTCACTTCTTTTAATTGGTTGACAGTGAGTGAATATTTTATTAATCAAATTCTGGTTCTGCTTATCCAGTCTTATTGGAATCACCAACGATATGACCTGCGTACACTAAGCTACTAGTGCATGGCTGTGTTTATTCAGCAAATGACTAAGCTGAATTTATTTTATTTTTTTTCTGTGGCCTCAGAAACCTTAAACAAGCAAATCTTAACTTCGCTTCAGACAGATCTATTGCACGAGAAGCTCCGAGGACCTTTAACAAGTGCAAAAGCCAAGGATTTACTACTATCTGTTAAACCGCCGCACATCAGGGTTTAAAGTGCAGTGAAAGGTGGCGCGGCATCAACGTGATGCAACATCGCAGCAAGCCGCCGCCGCTGCTGTCGCGCTGTTTGGGATCGACTCCATTTTTCATCACGTGAAAACTGAAACGTGCTGCAAGAAACGCTCCTTATCAAAAAAGCCTGTTTGATGTAGAATGGGATGTTATTTTTTTCTGCCTGTGTCATGGATGTTATGAAAAAATGTGGAAATAGGAGAAAGTGCATTGAAGGAATTGAGATGATTACATTCCACTGGCTGTTTTTTTGTTTAGTTTAGTCCAAACTAAACTTTGCAGTGCGATTACTCGATAGGTCAACCCCTCACCCCCAATGCTGTTGTTTATTTTTCTTTCACGCACTCCATCAAGTGTCAATAGATGGCTGGTCTGTTGCATCAACACTCTGTACATAAACCAAAACAACTACTACAACAACAATGAAAAAAAATAACAGAAGATATTTTTGTTCTATTGGTGTAAACAAATTGTGAATAAAGTCTCAATGTCGATGCAGTATTGTAACGCAATCTTGACTCGTGCGTTTTCTTTGTCTTTCTCACATTATAGTTATGCTCATATACACGATCATTTTCCCATCTGGGTGGGCGTTTGACAGCTGTTTACTGCAGCACTGAAACACACAAGTACATTTTAGATTGCCTATTTAAAGGGATAGTTCAACATGTTGGCAAATTGGCCCATTGCCATAATCCCTACAGTCATAGCAGTCGGTTCGTTACCTTTAATTGTCGGTGCAAGCTATTTTTAGAACGGCAGAGCAGAGCCGTGAGCTGCTCAGAGCTACACTACGGAGGCTAATGGGATTTCTTGGTTTCCCTCATCAAACTCATCAAATACACAATCCAACAACTCCACAACGCTCTGGTGGACAAGTTGTGACCTGCACATTCACCACGCTATGAGATAATAACACAACGTTACCAGACAGAGTTGTTTTAGAGGGAAATACAGAGACTGCTTGATGACGGGAACGCGCATCAGCGGTTTTGCATGAATTTACCTCTAAAACAGCTCTGTCTGGTAACGTTCTGTTATTATCTCATAGCGTGGTGAATGTGCAGGTCACAACTTGTCCACCAGAGCGTTTTGGAGTTGTTGGATTGTGTATTTGATGAGTTTGATGAGTGAAACCAAGAAATCCCATTAGCCTCCGTAGCGTAGCTCTGAGCAGCTCGCAGCTCGAACCTACTCCTAAAACTATAGGGATTATGGCAATGGGCCAATTTACCAAAATGTTGAACTATCCATTTACATTTTTACTATCTTTCACTCATCTGAGAACACATACTCTTCTCCTGGAGTGAAACCATCACAGGTTTGATTAAAACCACCAGATCAGAGGTCGGAGTTAAGTTTTATGGAGCCTCAGTATCTATACATCCACTCTGGGTTTATTGACTGATTCCTTTATTGTAATTTTGAAATGAAATCAAGTTTCACTCATCCACCTCATGCACTTTCTGCATTATAAAGTCTAAATTATCTTCAGGATCTGCTTCACCCAGAACAGTAAGCTGCTCCACTGTTTAAAAGCCTGAAATCTCTCAGTCATGACACCAGCTCGACATTGTTATTCAGCCGGCATCTCTTCAGATGAAACAGAGTGGATGAAGAGCTTTTCTTTTTTTTTCTTTTTTCTTTTTTTAATGCTGCTTATTCAGGTGAAACGGCAGCTTGGAAATCGATTGTTGAGAAAACACTGTGGGTACATAAGCTTGTGTGCTGCTGTAGCCCGGCAGTGTTGACTTAAGAGGGCAGGAAGAAGGGAGATCGATTTGGCAAGACGCTGCTGTCTTCGATGATGAGTCATATGAGTAGATTTAGAGCGTCTAAGTGTTGTGTTTTCACACCCAGAGGGCACCGGCGTCCTCCATCCTGAGCTCGGGCCCACATCGGCTGCCAGGGATGAGCACGGCTCCCAGAATAAAGGCAGGAAGTGTCAGAGTCCATCAGCGAACACGCGGAAGTGGGTTGTGTCCTCAGAGCTGGTTCACCGTGGAGACACAGAGTCTAATTGACACCTGCTTTAGAGGTTAGGTTAGGTTAGGTAAGCTTTATTGATCCTGTATAGGGGGAACTACAGTATTTTAACAGCAGGTCAAGAAAAACCATACAGCACAGAGACATCAGACAACATAAACACAACACAGATGAAACATGATCTAAAAGTAGGACATAATTAAAAAGAGAAGGAAATGATTAATTTTTATCAGGCTTTCATGCCACTAAAAGCTATGCAGCAGTGCCAAGTTTGACCCTAACAATGCTTGTTTAAATATCTGGTTTAACAATAGAACTGAGTTCAGACACATCCGATGGCTTCAGAGGACACTGGAGCTAAATCTAAACTCTCGTCAGGATGAAGACCACAAACACTCAGTCCGGTGATTAAAAAGGAACTATGTAAGATCTTTACCTCAATTAAACAGCTTCAGACTAATTGTGATGGTTGAATGACTTGCTCCAGGGAGAACGGAGGGTCTCTGCCTTCCACCTAGCGTCTCTTGGCCCAAAAAAAACAACCATGTAAGATCAGAGCCTCCGACGCGGTGTCGACCCGATCTCGTATTATCAGAAACATGGACTGCCCTACAATCCGTAATCTCTTGTTAATGTTACCCACCTCAGTAGACATCGCTCCATGGATTGCTTTCTCCAGGGCTTCATTGAAAAAAAGAAACGCACATGACGGAGGAGGGTTAGCGGTGAGTGAACAGTCTCCGAAACAAGCAGGTCACCTATAGATAAGGGGGAACCAAGCCATGCAATGCACCTTTGTTTTTGATTTTTATCATCAGTAAAGCAGTGGAACACGACATTATATTTTTCAAATAAAACTAGGGGCAACATAATGAAAATAGGGTGGGGCCCAGAACCGAACTCTGGGGGACACCACACACCATTTTAGAGCAGTACCCCTGATCCCAGAGGACAAAAGTCTTCTGTCATATTGAGATAACTGTGGATGTATGGTGTATTCAACACACGGTTACTTGACTTAAAGGAGCATTATTGCAAATACAGCAGTAATAGCAATAAAAAAAACTGAAATATGCAATAAATAGGTCGAGGGGAGCCATAACTATATGTAAACAAAATATAGCCAACAGTGTAGTGTCTGTGGAGCAAATGCAGAATTTCTTTTTGTTATGAAACAAGCCGGCCCGGCCGCTCCTGAACAGCATGCTATGTAAGATGTTTACTTCAGATACGCTGCACCACCGGCCCCATCTAGTGGCCGAACAAAGAATTGTAATTTGCGATAATGCTCCTTTAACTTGTGACTCCCTTTATTGGCCTCCTGCTACCAACATAGGCTACTAGCGGCTAAGCAACTGCTAACTTCCTGTAAGTAGAAGTGATTCCGCCCGTAAACCCCATTGCTAGGCACCCGTGTCAACACGTTCTATGATAAATTATTCCATTATCACGAGAAAATGGACTTTTCCATTCACCTATTTCAGCGCGCCTTTTGAATTTGCGCTTAAAAACCCCCCACAAATACGCATTTTCTGTATCGATAGAGATGAATGTGCTTCAGTGCTATGGAAACAGATAAGCGAATATGTTATGTTATGTGCGTTACCAGACAAAGTGCCAGTATCATGGCCATCTGGGCGGCTGTTGCTATAGTAACCGTTTGCCTCTGATGTCTCTGAACTGCTCCTAACATGTACCAGGTAAGCAACTCTTCCAATATGGTATTAAAGGTAAATGTAAAGGTATTTTATGGCATATTTCTCCACCTTTTCCATTCACCACCGGCTTTTCCCGCTTATTTAGTACCTTTTAGTCGTCATGCTTATGACAATGTGTATTTCCTTTTGCCACATTAATAATATTTGCTTAAGATTTGCAATACAAATTGGATGGAAACAAGACTTTTGTTATGTCGAGATAATAATAAAGAGAAAATGACAATTAAATGAAACATAAATACGTGGCCTTTCTCCACTTCCGTAAAAAAAGAGAAGACATGTTATTCAAAGGGAGCGTGGGTGGGTCGGATACGTGTCTGATGTCATTAATGAATGAATCCTGTTTCCAGGAAAACTCGTCACATTTCAGTCTTTTATTGCCAGAGCTGTTGTGCGGTCCTGCACAAGACGAGCTAGTCATTATTCTTAGTAATCGTCGTGCTGCTGGAGCAGAACAATCACACCACACGGGGAGAAAAAATATATAGTTTTTTTTTAATGGAGAGGAAATGAATGTTTATTTTTCTCTTTGTACAAGTTCAGTTCAAATATGCCGACGTGTCAATGTGGATTTTAAGCATGTGTTTTTTTTGGTTTTTTTAAACGCCTGAGAGATTGTGTAACTCATTGAGAAAAATAAATGGCTAGAGGAACTTCAAATACAAGTGAAGCGGGAAAAAACATAATTGCCTCAACTTTTTTTTTTTTTTTTTTTTCACATTATGCTCCGAGACTCACAGTCGTCTTCTTTATTTTACATCTAAACAAGATGGCCGAGCGTGCAGCTCTAACGCCACCAAGTCAAAGACCGTCAGTTGTTTCTCCTGGGAGCTAATGAGGTTCAGTGAAAGGCAGCAGTCTGTGTGTGTCTGTGTCTGTGTGTGTGTGTGTGTTTTGACATAACTGTTCGCTGTGTCATCTCCGGCCTCCGCTAATGGGCCGTGTTGTTGTTCCTGCAGCGAGGAGGAATCAGAAAAGACTCGTTGCAGTCAGAGCTGGGGTTTTTTTTTTGTTTATTTGTTTTTTGTGGCTCTGAAATGAGACGTCGGCGGTTTCACAACAGAAGTTCAAATGTTTTGTCGCCCGTCGACACATCAGTCAGGATGTTCTGCCGCTGCTCGCTGATCAATAACAGATGCTGTGAAACATCCTCTCTGAAATGTCAGCGTTTTAATGGCGACTCTACACACACACACACACACACACACACACACACACACACACACACACACTCATTCCCTTTTATCACCAGGGTTGGGAGGGTTACTTTAAAAATGTATTCCAGTAAAATTACAAGCTACCTGTTAAAAAATGTAATTAGTAACTTATGCTGCGTTCATAACAACTCGGAGGTCGGAATTCCCAACTCGAAAATCTCCAACTTCCGACATCATTGCGTTCACGCTGCAGGAACTTGGAAGAGAAAAAACATGGATACCTGAAGGAAGTTTGGCATATTGTGGCTCATCGGTGAATACGAAAAATATATGCAGCAGTAAACTATGTTTATTTTGGAGGCAAATGAAAAGAGAGACGCCGCAGATGAGTGCACATATAACGTTAAAGCCTTGATAACCGTTAAACGTTATTTCCGTCACATACGAGGAGCACAATTTCACACAATGCATTAAAACCTCAACAAATAACTTAAAATTTCTAAATTATAACCGTTTAAGACGAGGGCCGCCATGTTTTGATGTTGTTGTGACGTCAAGTCGGAAAGTCGGAGCTCTGAAATTATACCCGAGTTTCCGACCTGTAATTTCCGAGTTCGACGCCGTTAAACTCGTTTTTGACAAGCTTGTTTTTTTCCGACTTCCGAGTTGTCTTGAACGCACCATTACTCTAACACTATGAGCACTGACAGGTGGAGTGAATAACACTGAATAACACAACTCATCATGGCTCCTGTTAGTGGGTGGGACATACAGTATGAGGCAGCAGGTGGACATGTTGTCCTCGATGTGGTTCAAGTGTCAGGGTTTGAGTGAGTTTGACCAGGACGACTGGGTCAGAGCATCAGAAACCGGTGGTGTACTACAGGGCAGTGGCGTGCACTAAAGTGCCCCCATGGAGCCAAAACGCATGTTAAAGTGCCCTTTTGGAAGCCAAAACGCGTGCTAAAGTGCCCTCTTGGAAGCCAAAATACGTGTGTCGTGGGAATATTGGTCCTGCCGATGGTGAGTCAAAGAACAAGACAGGAGAGGTCACTTCTAGCTTTCTCAGACAATAAAACAATCAACAGATGTGTTACTCAACAAATGTCTACCCCAGTTGTTGGTTTCCCTATAGGAATTTACAACCTAGATCAGTTAGTAAACAAGGTTGTACATAGGTCATCCTAGTGTCCTTCCTCTGCCCCCAGGTTTATTATGGTCAATACACAAATGTCTCCACTAATGGAGTTAACAGGATTGCTACATGGTCTTACTACAACTACTTCAAAGACTATGTTACCACTTATTACAAGGAGAATACCCATCATAGCAATTTTCCACCACACGTGCTAAAGTGCCCTCTTGGAAGCCAAAACGCATGTTAAAGTGCCCTCTAAGAGCCAAAACGCGTGCTAAAGTGCCCTCTTGGAAGCCAAAACGCGTGCTAAAGTGCCCTCTAGGAGCCAAAATGCGTGCTAAAGTGCCCTCTTGGAAGCCAAAACGAGTGCCAACGTGTCGTCTAGGAGCCAAAACGCGTGCTAAAGTGCCCTCTTGGAAGCCAAAACGCGTGCTAAAGTGCCCTCTTGGAAGCCAAAACGCATGCTAAAGTGCCCTCTAGGAGCCAAAATGTGTGCTAAAGTGCCCTCTTGGAAGCCAAAACGCGTGCCCTCTTCGTGGCGAGGACGCGCTATATGTGCCCTTTTTTTCCTTTTCGCCCCTGCCCTTCAAAAAGTCTGTGCACGCCACTGCCACAGGGTCATTGATCCAACAGTCTGCTGGAGAAGTTCATGCTGCTTCTGATGGAAACTTGGTGTCAGATCACACACAGCATCACAGGAACAGGGACCAACACAATATTCAGCAGGTGGTCATCATGTTATGGCCAATCAGTGTAAATAGTAAAGAATAAAACAACTTTTAAAATAAACAACAGGGCTGGAAGGAACATTTACTTTTAGTGGAAATCATATCACCATATATCATGGTTCATCATATTTATAACACATAAATACATGCCTGTACTGGTTAAAATAAACAAACGAACAAAAAAAAAAAAACACGAGGAATTGAAAAAGGACTCAAATCTGTGAAAACTGCACTTGACCTGCCTCCTCCCACACACACGTATCATATCTATCACACTTCAATTCTCCTCCTCATTCTCCCACGTGCACATGTCAGTCTGGTCCGGCCGCCGCACATCATTTGTAATTATGCAAAACAGTCGGTCCTGGTGTCGTGGAGGGAAAAGCAATTTTTCTATGCAAATGGTTAAATTCCCCGTGAGGGCCGCCATTGGACGGCGGCTTATAAAGGTACTAATGATGAGTGACGGCCAGCGATATTGGGGTCACTGCACGTGCCACACCGATGAAAATGATCAACTAAATACCAGAAGTGCTCTCACAGTGGCAGGAGGAGGATGGGGGGGGGCAAGTGGCGCTCTGAGAGTCAGAGCCGTGGACATCGGTAATCCAACAGGACGAAGCCGTAATGAGAAAAGATCTGAGGGGTGATTTAAATTAAAGAATTTATTCTTCTTTCTCTCTTTCATTTTAATGATTTACTTCAGCTCTTTTTTTTCGAGGGGGTGTGTTCAAGTGCTGTTAATCGTTCGAGTCCTGCAGAGAACCGTGCAAACACACAGCGTTGTGAATCTCACTGTGTAAACTGGGCTCAGGACGTTTAAAACTGTTTTAAGCCTGATTGGTGGACGTATGTTATAATGTAAAGGAACTAGTTTTGTCTTAAGTGACGGACTGGCACCAAAAAGAGGCCCTGACATTTTTGACAGAGAAGCCACACATTACAAAACACAACTAACACTACTATACAGTGATGGGAATAACAGTGTTACTAACTGTGCTACTTTTTTCAGTAGCGAGTAATCAGTTTTAAAGTGATACGCCAACATTTTTTTTCGTGTCTTGCCTCAGTCCCGAGTCCATGACCAGCAGATAGACACCATCCTTTCGACAGTGCGTGAAGTAACAAGGGAGATAGAGCCGTATCGCCCGTAATTAGCTTAGCTCAAACGCTGGAAGTGTATAGGTAGTGTTAGCCTGCCTCCTACCCAAGCCGAAATCAGCAGTCAGAAGCTGATTTCATTTTAGCTCTAAACTCTGTAAATATATCACTTTATCGACATTTCAAACATTTTTAGGCGAGAAAGTAGCCGTTTAGATCAGCAGTATGTCGTTAATTTGTCTAAATACTAGCTGTTTACAATTTTGTTCTGACAAATTCGACGCTACTCAAGCTAGCCGTTGTGACCAACGTACTTCCGGTATACTTTCACAAAATAAAACACCCGTTACCCTTTACATATAGTAGTGCTTTTACTTTGAAATAGGAAGCTAACCTCCCCTCGATGTAGCTAGCTTGAACCAAAATAAACCGTCTTTGCTTGAACCCTCCGTTTTGACCGATCTCGTCCCGTTACCGGCATTTGACCGCTCAAGATGCCTTACCGGAGAGTTTTCTCAGCTCTGAGACGAAGATCGGCCGCCGGTTTCCTTTTAGAGTTGCTGAAGAGTGTCTTTGATGACTTTAGGTGGAGGCAGGCTAACACTACCGATACACTTCCAGCGTTTGAGCTAAGCTAATTACAGGCGATAGGGGTTCCAGGGTGCCATTCCGAAGGGCCGCCACTCCGAACGTTTACTTTAATTTGTCGGAATGCCGACCCTTAATTATTTATGGGAAAAGGGTGCCATTACGAACCTGAAAGAAAGGGTGCCATTCCGAACCTGAAAAAATCTTGAATGGTTTACGGCACGGAGTAAACTAGCCTAATTGTGGTGGTAGTAACGTTAGTGGTCAGAGCATCTGCTTTTGACGCGGTGGATCAGGGTTCGACTCCCGGGGGAGATACATATTAACTGCGATTTTATTGGCCTCTACCTAACGTTTTTACTAAACTTAACCAACTCCTTTCTACATTGCCTAAACCAAAGCACAGAGCAAGGACATTTATTTTCAGCAGGAGTGCCGCGGCTGCATCAGACCATGGATGTAATGCATCAGACTCGCACCTGGGTGAAACTTTGGAGGCGGAGGGGGAGGGGGAGGGGGAGGGGCCGGTCGGGCGCTGTCCCCGCGGCGCGTCGTGTCCATCAAGCCGGGCAGGAAGTCAAACCACGAGAGAATCCGGTCAATTTTCAAAATAAAACACATTCGGAACGGCGGCCCCTCGGGAAGTTCGAAATGACGGACCTTCGGGAATTTTCGGACTGGCAGACCGTCGGAATGGTGGTCCTTCGGAATGGCGGTCGCCCCCTGGCGATAGGTACGGGCTCTCCCTCGTTACTGCACGCACAGTGGAAAGGATGGTGTCTATCTGCTGGTCATGGACTCAGGAGTGAGGCTAGACACGTAAAAAAAAAAAATGTTGGCGTATCCCTTTAAGTTTTTTTAAGTTTTCAGTTCATCAACTGGTCGCAAAGAGCCGTTTATCTGGAACTAACCAACTCACTCAGTATTCATCCGCACAAACAGGCTCCACAACGCGATGTATCACTCCGCTGATCTAAACAGCTGATAGGCGGAGTGATACAGCGTGTCTTCGAGCCTGTCTGTGTGGAGGGATACTGAGTGAGTTGGTTGGTGCAGTAGTTAGATAAATGGGTTAGGGGGACGAAGCGCGTCGCTCTGCTCTAATAAAAAGATCCTCATCGTTACTGTGCGTTCACACCAGAAGCTTCCAAAGAGGAAAATCGCCCAAGGAATCTGCACTTCAGCCAAAAGCTTCCGAGGGTCGAGACTCAACTTCTCGTCTGGTGGCGCTTTGGTCGCTCAGGTCGCTGGCTCTCATTCAAAATGAACGACTTCCAGCATTTTTGAACCTTTGTTAGCTTTCGGTGTGAACGCACAGTGACCACTACATGTGGTTCTTTTAACAAGTTTACTCTTTCGCCACAATACTGAATACTGGCACCTTGACTGTCGCTGTGCACGGGCACTTTTTTATTTTTTGATACATGTGTGAGTGTGCGTGTGTCATTCATTCAATGATGATAAGAAAAATGGACCACCAAAATGATTTTTGGTTTTGCATTATGGTCATGAATTCTCAGTTAAATGTTAAAAATATCAACCTGTTTGACTCGACTTGACGGACAAGACGGGACGTGTCGATGTCGACGAGGACAGAAACAGATCTGAGCTTTCGGCCATTTTCTCTCCTCCTCCTCCTCTTCCTCCTCCTATTTAAAGTCTGACTCCAGAGTTTCTCCGCCTGACACAACTTTCCATCGATGCCATTTCTCAGCCAACTTCCTCCTCTATCTGTCTCGCTCTGGTGGCCTTGGCAGCGGAGGAGAGGAGAGGAGAGGAGAGGAGCGCTGAGCTGGGAGTGAAGAGGAAGAAGAAGAAGAAGAAGAAGAAGAAGGAGAAGAGGAAGACTTGAAGTGATAACAGAGCCGGAGATAAAACGGACAGAGGAAACACACACACAACGAGCAGCAGCGTGTTCAGACGGGTGGGTTCAAGAGCTATTAGAGCCTGTCACAGTCGGCTTGTCACAGATCGGGTACACACACACACACACACACACACACACACACACACACACACACACACATCCCAGCACCTTGCACAGACTTAATTCTCACAAGTCTACAAACACACACACATACACAGTAGCCGACAGACTCCCCGCTGTGGCAATCATGCACTGACACACACTTGTTTCTCTGTCTGTGTGCTTTGTGTCTCTATATAGCTCACACACACACACACACACACACACACACACACACACACACACACACACACACACACACACACACGTCTGTGACAGCAGCAGCAGGTATTTTCGACGTGCAGACTTGAACAGTTTTTAAAGATAAGAGCTGCGACTGAGTGGCTCCTCCGCCATCTGGGTGCTGTGTGTGTCTTTGTGTGTGTGTGTGTCTGTGTGTGTGTGTGTGTGTCTGTGTGTGTGTGTGTGTGTGTGTGTGTTAGAGAGAGAGAGGGAGAGTGGGCGAGCGACCGAGACCACAGACCAAACCCTCCTGTCTTTGTAAACGTCGTCCCGTGTCACAGAGGAGACAGCTGTGTCCAGGTGTTGGAGCTCAAACGGCACAACCTTTCATTCTTTCATTCGGCAGGTGATATATGAAAAAAAAAAACACCTATCCCTAAAAATATTCTAACAAAAGGTTTCTCAGCTGTTTTTTTTATAGTATTAGGTGTCCTTAATAAAAGTTTACCAAAGTTTGACCACTAGAAAGGTATAATTTTCAAGATGGTGTCCAAGATGGGCAGGAAGCCCTGAAAACATCCTAACTCTTTCATTATTTGACCTATAGCCAAGTAATATTGGTGTCTAACCCCATGTTTTCTGGGTCTTGTCTAAATTGCACTGGCAAGATTACATACTTACTTACAGTACCACACAGTTCTAATTAATTTATTCTTTATTGGACACAAAAGAATAAAGTTATGAACCACAGAAACCACCAACACAAGGCAAAACAATATGAAAAAGGAGAAATGGATGGTTGACCTGACGCTCCGTTTTTATGTTTACAGTGACTAATATACATAATAATTGGTTATGTTTTATTAAAATTTCTGTTTTTATAAACAACTATTTTCCTGTGTCCATCTGTAACTTGTAAGTGTTATCATACATGACTTTTATCTGTTTCACCCAAAACTGAGTTTGTTTGTTTTTTAACTGCAGCCTTCTTCTACTGAGTTGTAGTTAATTAGTGTAATATCTTCGAGACTAATTAAAATAAGACTTTCCCCACAGTTTCAGGCCCCAGATTTCAGATTACAACTGTTCACGTTTGTTTAGATGAATACACCACGGGAATATGAGACTTTACTACGTGGAGGTATGAGTCATCACAGCTGAATGGAGACGGATTAACTTTTAAGCAGCTTTTAGTTACTACACATGTCGTCGCTTCACAGCAACATCAACAAAACCAGGAGAACTAGAGCTTCTCATTCTGGAGCTTATTATAAAATTCACATGGAAATTAACACTAACCCACCTTGCAAATATGTAAATAACAAATGTATGGGCATTAATATTTAATATACAGTAGTTTAATGTTAAAGGGATAGTTCAACATTTTGGCAAATTGGCCCATTGCCATAATCCCTATAGTCATAGCAGTAGGTTTGTTACCTTTAATTGTCGGTGAGAGCTATTTTTAGTGTCAGAGACAGAGCAGATAACGAGACTCATCGTTCATCATTTCCACACAGGGTTTAGTCTTGTATTATAGGGCTGAACTGGGCCGAGTTGAAACTGAGAGACACTTTCCACCTGTCAGTGAATGTCAGAATTGTTAATATTTCTCACGTAGATTAAGATTAGATGAAATTAAAGGTCCAAGAGTGTAAAGTGTGGGGAAAGCGTGACATCTGGACAACTGGGAGTATTTCAGGAGCATGGAGCGATGAGGTGAAGATCTAAACCATTTTTATTTTATGTCTGCTGTTTCCTCCTCTTTCTTCTTCGATAGTTTATTTATTAACGCAAAACTCTTGAGACGCACTCACTGGCTGGATTTTCCCTTCAGGCTGCCGTACAAACATGGCGGCGCAAGATGGCGACGCTCTCTAAAGCAAGACCCTTGTTATATGTTTCAATAGAAGAATAATTATAAGGCTACGAAAACCAAACAAATTTTATTTAATAGCAATTATACACATATTTATGGGTAGTATATTCAGATTTTCTCAATAAACCTTACTAATTATTACACACTGGACCTTTAATTAACAAACACATGATTAATTTGGACTGAAATACATACAGTACACGTCTTATTAAATTAGCTTTAATTCTGCCTTTCACCCATCAGACTCAGTGACACTCCCAGCCAGCAGAGGTCAGTAGAGTTTGTTATGTGACGTGCTGCACCTGTCTGTGCCGTTAATGTCTTTACAAACGCATGATTAACCGCGAGATTGTGCAACACGTGAAACTTCAATGAGCTCAATGATCCGTCCGTCGTCAGGTTGGTGTCTCATGTAAAGAACGAAGTCGCCGGCCGCTCTGCCAGTTGGCTAGCGTCGCTGCTAAAGCACTGCTTGTTGCCAAACTGGCAACACACACCGGTACACGGTTGTATGAATGAAACCCCCCCACCCACCACCACCCTCATACCCTGGGGGGCTCCGTCCTCATCTAAACACAGGATTATCAAGCAGAGGCCTTTTGTCAGCAGCAGCATTCAGTCCACATCTGAAGGAAGCGTGCAGGCAGCGTAAACACAGTCTGATGTAACCGTGTTGTAAAATCTGAGCATCTGTATGAAAAGCTCTGGCAGGAGCGTGGAGGTGGAGAGAGAGCAGCTCTGTCGCCTTCTATCAAACCGGCCGGAGAGGAGACAGACTTTGATCAGGCAGCGAGAGGGAGGCGGCTCTTTGATGCACAGTGACCCGACACATGCAGATCGAGGGACGGAGCGGCTGCAGCACCTCTGTTCACCTCCAACATGAAGGTTATGCTCAGATGCTGCTGAAGCATGAAGCCATGCACTGCCTCATTAGAGCTCCACAAGCAATCAATAGTCAAAGGTTAGAGGTCACGGTGTTGTGTCAGTACTGCAGGGATGCACAGGTGAGTCTCACTTTAGCGAGACCTAGCAGAGTGTTAACATTTAGGGCAAAGTACTTCCAGGTCAGTGAGGCCCATGGGAACATAGACCAGTGATTTTCAACCACTGTGCCGCGGCACACTGGTGTGCCGTGGGAGGTCGTCAAGTGTGCCGTGGAAAATTATCTAATTTCACTTAATTGTTCTAAAAAAAATGTTGCGTTGGTTGCTGCAAGTAGTTGTGTGCCAGTTCAGTGCCAGTGTTGAGTGTCGGCGCTCTTCAATGCAGTGGCCGGCAGAGTAGTTAAATTATTTTTCTTGCCAGTAGGTGGCAGCAGGTAGCGCTATGATCTTGGCACCTTGTTTATTTAGGACAATAAAATAAGACAGTGATGCACGGAATAAGTGGCGGCAAAATAAGTCGCGGCAATGAATAGATCCACAGTGGCGACACGGTAAACAGCTATGGATAAATATCTGAAAAGGAAAAGAACAGACTCCGAGCTCGGCCTCGGACAAAATCCTAACCCAGACGATGAACTGCCCAGTACAAGTGGTGACCACAACAAGACAGTAAAAACGGTGAGCTCGAGGCAATACAGTGACAGTTATCTTTCGTTTGGATTTACTTTCACCGGGGATCCTACTGCACCTATCCCGTTATGCTTGGTGTGTGGGGAAAAGCTATCGAACAGTGCTATGGTCCCAAGCAAGCTTAAACGCCATCTCCAAACGAAACACCCGTCCCTTCAAAATAAGAGCACGGACTATTTTGTTCGCATGCGTCAAAGCATGGAGAAACAGGCAACTTTAATGAGAAAAAACGTGAAGGTGTCTGAGAGAGCTCTCAAAGCTAGCTACTTAGTGGCTGAACTCGTAGCCAAATCAAAAAAGGCACACACTGTGGCAGAGACATTAATATTACCTGCCTGCAAAGCCATTGTGAATGAGATGCTCGGCCCTGACGCTGTTAAAGAAGTAGCCAAAGTTCCGCTCTCAGATAACACCATTGCCAGACGTATTGAGGACATGTCTGAAGATATCGAAAATATTGTTTTGGAAAAGTTACGCATCAGTGGGAAATTTGCGTTGCAGCTTGATGAATCCACTGACATAAGTGGACATGCTCAACTTTTGGCCAATGTGCGTTTTGTGGATGGAGACTCCATCAGAGAAAATTTTTTATTTTGCAAGACACTACCAGAAAGAACAACAGGAGAGGAAATATTTCGGGTCACATCAGAATATCTCGAACGAGGAGGGCTTCAGTGGGAAAACTGCACGAGCGTTTGCACTGACGGAGCAGCAGCCATGGTCGGGCGCACCAAAGGCTTCGTGAGCAGAGTGAGAGAGAAAAATCCAGATGTTCTTGTTACGCACTGTTTTTTGCACCGCGAGGCGCTCGTTGCCAAGACTTTACCAGCAGACCTTGCTCCTGTGTTGGATGATGTTGTGCGCATGATGAACTTTGTCAAGACAAGACCTCTGAAAAGCCGCATATTTGCGTCTTTATGTGAAGAAATGGGAGCAGAGCACACAGCTCTGTTGCTCCATACGGAGGTCCGATGGCTCTCGCGCGGGAAGGTGCTGGCCCGTGTGTATGAGCTGCGGGAGGAACTAAAAGTGTTTTTGACCGATGAGAGGTGTGATGAGGCAAAGCTGCTTTCAAGTGATGTGTGGTGTTCAAAACTGGCATACATGGCAGATATATTTCAGCATCTGAATGAACTGAACACACGAATGCAAGGTCGAAATGAAAACCTGCTCACAAGCACAGATAAAATAAATGGATTCCGTTCAAAGGTGCACCTCTGGAGACAGCATCTGGAAAGGGCCAACCTTGACATGTTCCCCCTCACCAAGAAATGGGAAGGAGATGTCAACACTGCTGCACTGTGTGAGACAATTGGCAAACATCTGAAAAACCTGGAGGAGAAGCTGTCATTTTATTTCCCCTCGACCTCCAGTGAATGCCTTGACTGGGTCAGGGACCCATACAGCTCAGCAACAGTTTTTGGAAAGGACATGACTTTGCAGGAGCAGGAGGAACTAACTGAACTAAGACAAGATCGTGGGTTAAAGCTAAGCTTTGCTGATCTACCTTTGGACAGATTTTGGTTGAATGCTGCCAAGGAGTTCCCCATTCTGGCAAACAGAGCCATTTCAACATTGCTCCCATTTTCCACAACATATCTATGTGAGTTGAGCTTCTCAAGCATGACAGCTATAAAAACTAAAAAGAGAGAGAGACTAAGAGCTGTTGAGGAGGAGCTTCGTGTGTGCCTTTCTTCAGTACCTGCCAGGATAACAGCTTTGTGCTCATCTAAACAGGCCCAGATTTCACACTAAGTGAGTAAAAAACCATTTGAGGGAATAAATGTGTATTTTATATACTGTATTTGGCTCCATGTGATATTCTGTAACAATTTTGGTTGGTGGTGTGCCTTGGGATTTTTTCAATGTAAAAAGTGTGCCTTAGCCCAAAAAAGGTTGAAAAACACTGACATAGACATATACACAGACGCCTCATTTCCTGCTGCTGCTGCACAGATCAGTGTGGCCGCCATCTTGGATGGGTCTGCCTCGCCTCCAGTGCATTCACTTCTACTGAGGAAGGAGGTGTACGGAGGTAAAATAATCATAAGTCACTAGGTGGGTTTGCATGGACAGTTTCAAACAGTTTCAAATAGGTTTGGTTTAAATCAATCTGTTTGAAGATTTCAGCTTGAAGCATGGCTTGCGTGTGTTCAAGCCTGTCAAGTCCTGAACATGCACAGAACAAACGCAGCCAGAAATCAACCTGTTTCAAGGTATGCATGACAGAAAGAACGCTTTAGAAAAGGTCAAACTGATTGGAATTTCAATCGGTTTGGGGGAATTGAGACGGTTTGAGGTGTTTTCAATTCTCCCAAACCTATTTGAAACTGTCCATGTAAACCCACCTACTGAATTTTCAACCAATTCTCATGCAGTTTTTTTTTTTTTAGAAATGGCAGACCCAATGACACTGGACACTTTTGAACATTAAAAATGAGGGCTTTCATACTAAAATACTTGATTGCTTTGTTACTTTTAAAATGTGTTGACTTCATAATTGTGTTTGGCCTGATGCTGTGAAATAGAATCAGTTTCTTATTTTTAATTCAGACCACTATTTTGTGTGTGTACGCCTTGGTTTTTTAACTGCTTATATCAAATTGGGTCTTCTTGTCCCTTTTTTCTTTTTTCAATCAGTACAGTACAAACAACAGGATGCTTTTCTTTTCTTTACTTAAAAGATCCAAATTTGGCCCAAAACCGAGTGGTGCCACATTAACCCTAGTGGAGACCCATCTCTCCACCAAGTTTGGTAGAAACCGGCTCATTTTTTGTGATAATTACAGCCACGGTTAATGTTCTTTTGTTTGTTTTCCTCTAAAAAGGACAAAACAAAACAGGTCATTTGTCTTGTCTTGTCCTTTTTCCTCTTATTTCTACCAGAACATCCAGTTATTACTTTGTGCTCAAACCCATCAGTCTTTTTATGGCCTTTTTATTGCTCTGAGTTTTTTTTTTTTAAGGGTGGAACAGTTCAATAATCCACAGTTTGATTTGATTTACATTGTTGTTGCTGTTGTTTTCTGTTTCTTTTTTTCTACCATACATCAGCTCTAAAATGTGTCAATCATGAGGCTTTAGTCTTTCTAGTTATTTGAACAGGTTGTAGACAAATATTTAGCTATTTAGCTGCTCTGACACCAGGCTTTATGCCGAGCCCACTCTGATGAATCCAGGTGTGTCTGACTCTGACCTCAGTAGTCACAACAACTGTCAGACACACCTGGATTCATCAGTTTGTCCAATAATGTAAGACAGGAAGGAAAGGAGCCTGTTTGAGCTCAGGAAGTAGTGGAGCTGTGCATAAAGCCTATTTATTGATCTGACTCGGTAACCACGAGCGCAGTTCACGTCAACTCAGGTGATCTGCAGGTTGTTGTTTGACTTCACCGCTCCGACGCGACGCTCCGTGTGTGTGTGCGCGCGGCGCTGACAGAGAGAGAGGGAGGGAGAGAGGCTGTCGGCGCATACTGTGAGTGGATTTGACTCCGCGCGCACTGTCCGCGGACTTTTGCGGTTTCATAGGCACGGTTAATGTTCTTTTGTTTGTTTTCCTCTAAAAAGGACAAAACAAAACAGGTCATTTGTCTTGTCTTGTCCTTTTTCCTCTTATTTCTACCAGAACATCCAGTTATTACTTTGTGCTCAAACCCATCAGTCTTTTTATGGCCTTTTTATTGCTCTGAGTTTTTGTTTTTTTTGTTTTTTTACCTCTCAGGCAACAAAAAATTACTTACAAAGTTTAACATGTCTATTTTCTGATAATTTACCATTGTTTGGACAAACAAAAACTTTGATGCATTTTCTAAATTATGTATTTTTTTCTTTTTCTTGCTGATTTGTTCCACCTCCTCTTTGGAAATTGTTGCTGAAGTTGTTAGTGAAGCCAGTCGTCCAGAGACTGAGTTTGGTTTTTAAAGGTGCAGGTTTTTTTTTTTTTTTGCCTGTGTAGTGAACAGACATGCAGGTCTGGAGAAACCTTGGGAAGCTGGGAAACCAGACAGGAAGACGCTGATGCCTGAGAAGGAGGAGGAGGCTGCAGATGTTCAGTGGGAGGATGAAACACCTGGACCGCCTGCCTGCCTCCGTAGTGATGGCAGGACAAATCCTCCTGATGTTGCACAGTTAGGAAAATATAGGAGCAGGCGGCAACTGTTTCAGTGTTTACTGAGGATGAATGTGTGTGTACACAGAGCCGGCTCCTTTAATTTACCAGTGGCTGAAACACCGTCCACAAAGATGAGTTTAATTACCGAGGGTCAGAGCAAATATTTCAATATCCACCTCCCCCTGTTATAATAATCCCCCTCCAAATGGATCTTAATAATGTAAACCTTGCACAACCTGCTTTGGCAGTGGTGCAATTAATTATGGTCGTGGCTTTAAAGCAAATTTAGATTAGCGACAGAAACGACAGAGAGTCACCGAGCGTGAGTGTTGGGAAATGATGGACTGATAGAGAGGAAGACAGAGAGAAAGAGCTCCAGTCATCAGCATTTCAGATTCGCTCCTCCATGAGGAAACCGACCATCCATAATGCATCACATGTCTCCTAGCAACAGCCGGGTACCTAGCAACAGGATCTTAGCAACAGCAACAAACTGCCGCCTCCTCGTGCTCCGGCCAATCGGGAAACGGCGAGTCCGGTCCAACGGCGCCAATCAGGAGGAGGAGGAGGAGGAGAGCCGGCGAGAGAGCAGCAGAGTGAGTGTGTTTCCTCGCACAGCTGATTGGGCACACACACACACACGCAAACACACACATGCACGCACACAGAACACATGCATACGATACAAACAGAACGCACGCTTTGTCAAACACACACATCAGCACTCAATGAGCAGGCAGCAGTCAGAAAATACACACATGCACTGAAAGCACCTCAGATTATTTAGCGCTAAGAGGGTTGACACACACACACACACACACACACACACACACACACACACACCTACACACACACACACACACACACACACAAGGTAAGTGCAGCAGGACTCACAATGAACTACACACACAAACACACCTTAATACCAGATGTCAGTTATACTCAAATTCCTCGATTTCCTGTTGACATTTTCCTAAATGTGTCCGGCCTGCACTCACACAGTGTTCAGTTCACCCACTGTATAAATTACACTGGTATAGTGTGTGTGTGTGTGTGTGTGTGTGTAGGGCTGGGCGATATGGCAAAAAACGTTATCACGATATGTTTTTCCATATTGATCGATTCTCGATATCGTCTCGATATGTATTTTTTGCTGCCGCTGCCAGTTCAAGCAGCATCCTGTCTGAATCCTGAAGAAACCAGAGAATGTGTTCAGTTTGGGAGGATGACATGAGTTCACTTTAATGTTCATTAAGGGTGGAACAGTTCAATAATCCACAGTTTGATTTGATTTACATTGTTGTTGCTGTTGTTTTCTGTTTCTTTTTTTCTACCATACATCAGCTCTAAAATGTGTCAATCATGAGGCTTTAGTCTTTCTAGTTATTTGAACAGGTTGTAGACAAATATTTAGCTATTTAGCTGCTCTGACACCAGGCTTTATGCCGAGCCCACTCTGATGAATCCAGGTGTGTCTGACTCTGACCTCAGTAGTCACAACAACTGTCAGACACACCTGGATTCATCAGTTTGTCCAATAATGTAAGACAGGAAGGAAAGGAGCCTGTTTGAGCTCAGGAAGTAGTGGAGCTGTGCATAAAGCCTATTTATTGATCTGACTCGGTAACCACGAGCGCAGTTCACGTCAACTCAGGTGATCTGCAGGTTGTTGTTTGACTTCACCGCTCCGACGCGACGCTCCGTGTGTGTGTGCGCGCGGCGCTGACAGAGAGAGAGGGAGGGAGAGAGGCTGTCGGCGCATACTGTGAGTGGATTTGACTCCGCGCGCACTGTCCGCGGACTTTTGCGGTTTCATAGGCAAGCATACAGTATCACATTTGAAACAGATTGAGTCCGCGCGGTCATAAAAATTGAGCTTTGCACGGAAGGGACCGGCGGACGCCCGCTTTGGGTCCTCGTCTGCCTCGAGTGCGCGCGGACATCCGCGGAGTCAAATACGCCGGAGTATGTGGGGGCCTGAGCCTAGCGCATGTTCTTCACACTGTACATGAGCAAACAGACATGTTACCGCAGAATAAACGTCACAAGCAGCTCCGTGTTTCCTCCACTTTCTGACCGTGGTAGGCTATCATCAGGTTGCTCTGACTCCACACTGACAGGCTTCTTTAGCCGGGACAGACGAACTGATGCTCCACACGTTCACAATCGCTTCAGTTGCCATCGGCTCCACCTCCACTCATTTCCTCCCTCTTTTACAACTTTCACTTTATCACAGCTTGGGATCAATAAAGTATATCTATCTATCTATCCATCTTATCCTTCCTCCCTTTAGCTGCAGCAGCTCAAACAAGCTCTGCATGCTCAGGACAGGAGGCGGAGTATCAGACGGAAGTGTGGCCGGCTGCTGTCGCGCATATTTACTTTCATGTGATATCGAGGAATAGGGCCATAGCTTATTATCGAAATCGTTCAAAGATTTATCGCGATCCCGTATCGAGATCGTTATATCGCCCAGCCCTATGTGTGTGTGTGTGTGTGTATAGTGTATAGTAGCATATGTGTATATTTTTCAGGAAAAAGTTGTTTAAATGATGTGAACGAACTGACACTGCTACAAAAAGCTAAACTATCTGTATGTTGAGTTATTATTAAAGGTCCAATGTGTAAAATAGTGGGGTGGGGTCCTCCAAGGACAAAAAAAACTTGTTTACCACGACTGGGAGTATTTCAGGAGCATGGAGCAATGAGGTGAAGATCTAAACCGGCTAATAAGGCTTCGAAAACCAAACAAATTTTATTTTATACCGCTTATACACTTGTACAAATATATTCATGGGTAGTATATTCAGATTTTGCCAATAAACCTTGACAGTTACTATTACACACTGGACCTTCCAGTTTAGCCATTTAGCTACATAGCTAAAGGTAGCATTGACAACTATTTACTGACCAGTAGAGGAGGCCAAAGAGTTGGTAACAAGTCCAAAAAAAAAAAAAAAAAATCAATATGGTCGCCTCCAGGAAAGCTTTTGTTGTTGTACAGTAGTTAGCATTTTTTGCTACAAGTTGCTAATAATGCACACTACATAATTGCGTATGAAAGCAACATAACAAAAAGTTCAGGATGAAGCTGATTTAATGACACAAAAACAAAACTAAGTGGCTGATGAACAGTGTAGGCTCCAGCTTTTATTTAGGTTGGCTACTGTTGATAAACAGAGCGGCCATCTTAGATTGCGAGCTTTGAAGTTCCTCAAAGTTTCCAAGTTTGACTTGTGATTAGGCTACATCTTTACTCTGCAAATATTGCTTTTGTGTTTCAAAAGTTTGGATATCTGCAACTATAAATACTTTAAATTATTTCACATTGCGCCCTTGTGCTTTATCGTCAGCACAGAAGAGGAATATTTTTGAATAACTTTCGATTGGAGCTATGAAGTCTATACTTGACTGTCCATCACAGTAGTACAGCATGGGTTTTAAAAGGCTTTCCTCCTATCTCACCGCTCTCTCGTTTTTCGGGCAGCTAAAGCTAATATCACCCATCCACACTGAGGAGTCTCTCCACACCCCAGGGCAAAAACAGGAAGGAGAAAAAAAAGCTCCATCTTTAACTTTAAATGAGCTGTAATGGCGTCTGGGGCTCTTTTCCCACATCCAATACGGTGTTGCATCCCGCAGACACACGGGGGCTTTTCAATTCCCG
The DNA here is from genome assembly GCF_045865225.1 of Trachurus japonicus. Lineage (NCBI taxonomy): Eukaryota > Metazoa > Chordata > Actinopteri > Carangiformes > Carangidae > Trachurus > Trachurus japonicus. The sequence goes on from NC_140923.1 coordinate 7,071,018, forward strand.
AGGCCAAAGGTGTGCGTATTATCTGGAGATTCATTCCCCGGGTTTAAATGGAAGAATGAGAAGTGAGGCTTAAGTCACCTGCCTTTTTTTTTTTTTGGGGGAGCTCAACGCAGCTCATTCTTCATTCACTGCCTGGCAATCTTCAGACCAAAGAGGAGGAGGAGGAGGAAGGTGCACTTCAGTCAAGATGGTTCCTCCATCACCAGGAAAAGCACAGGCTGTTCTTTGTGAGGTGATTTGCCAACATCATGAGTTTGGTCGTGAAAACTGAGAGAGTCTAATTTCAGCAGCGCATCCTGATAATAATCTCTGGAAGTCCTGTTAGGGGAAGGTGGTAAAGGAGCATCCATATTGTTTGACGCACTTTAACTGTAACTTTTTATGGAAGCACTCCCCTGGAAAACTGCAAGGGATGGGTGGTTAGAGATGTCTCTATTAAAGTGAAATTCCGGCGTAAGTGTAAACCATGGTCAAACACACCGTAACACCGAGTTAGACCCCCCCTCGAGAGATCAATTTGCCCGACCGCTACATTCACGAGATCCACCAACTTCAGCAAATACCGCAATATCGCCACACACGGCGCTCTCCGGATCCACTGTCTGACCGCAACCAAAACGCCACCATTTGCCCAAAATAATGCTCAGAACTGCACCAAATGTCATCAATAGTACACACAGGGTCCCAGCACGTAGTACGAGTTGTCAAACATCTGCTAGCTTTGCCTGTTTTCTTTAGCAAGGAGATGCAACTCAACTCACCTACTTCTCCTCCGGGAGCCGCTCGTTGGTGAGGAAGCCCTGACGAGTCGATCACCGAGTGCACCGGAGTTCCGCAGCTCAATCAACAATTACCTCATGGAAATACAATCAGAGTTTGTTTTTTTTTTATCTTGCATATCACTTTATAACTATTATTATCGAGTGCTGGCCACGATATAGGCGCAAATGAGCATTTTTAAGAGCTGCGGACAGTGGATCCGGAGAGCGCCGTGTGTGGCGATATTGCGGTATTTGCTGAAGTTGGTGGATCTCGTGAATGTACCGGTCGGGCAAATTGATCTCTCGAGGGGGGGTCTAACTCGGTGTTACGGTGTGTTTGACCATGGTTTACACTTACGCCGGAATTTCACTTTAAGATGTTGGGGGATAGGATGCCAGATAGACAGTAAACTAAAGAAAACAAAGATGAAATGTGAGAAAAGAGAACAGGGGAGTGACATTGATGGAACCAGGTAGCCTACTCAGTGTTCATGACAATAATATTCTCATTTTCCAATACCGAGTCACTGTATCGTGTTCAATGTTCACATTATTCCACTTTTCAGACTTCATGGTGTTCACTAAGAAGCTTGGCAACGTGTTTCCTCGCGCACAGTCTTTTCTAGCATGGCTACTTGGCTAACAGTCCACCAGTGTGTGTTGCTAACTTCGCAACATTACTGACCTAAAGCCACTTAATACGCGGCTCTTTCAGCGCAACGATGCTAACCGTTCCGCCAAGAGGTCAATGACCACTTGGCGAAACGGTTAGCATCGTCACGCTGAATGAGTTAGCACGTCTTTTATAGGTGAGTGAGTTTAACTTCAGTACCGCTAACCGCCACATGCCGTCACTTCTCCTTACTGGTACCTCGTGACTGTGACTATACCCGCGGACCTCCATTACATAAAGAGATCGGCTGTTGACGTCGTAGATGAACAACATTGACTTACTTAACGTACAAATAGTTTTTAATGTTTCAGCATTCTTCAACCGTATCTCTCGCTCCACTCTGCATTTAGTCCCGCCCAATGAGGGATCCGACAAAGCTCACCTCATCTTGGCTCTGATTGGCTGCTAGTGACAAACTGATACAAACAGGAACCAAAAACTGAGAAGTTCAATGTCTACTTAAAACAGAGGACGTTTCCACTTCTTACTAAAAGTGATCAATTTCTCCAAAAGCTAATTACTCAGGAGTGAAACCAGATCATATTTCAAACTTAGCCATGTAAATACTGGACTGAAACATATATTAGAGAAACAATATGTAAACAAAATCAGCAGGGTGTGATTAGCACTTCAAATAATGAACGATGAAAGTAGAAAATTATATTCACTGTTTCTGAAGATGAACCTGCCATGAGCTCCCTCCTGAGATAATCTGTTTTTAAAACACTGTGTTTCTGCATACAATACACACAATATACACTCACATCTGTGTGTGGGCAGATGCTATTAAAACGTGTGACAAGTGGAAAAAGCTCCACTCTCACTTAGATAAAGATCAGAAAGCGACAAGTCCCTCGCCAGGTGATCTCCCACTGGGAGACCCCAGAAAAAATCAGAGTCTCTGCACCGGTGTGGGGCGACATGAAGGTGAGTGAATCACCCATGGCACTTTAAATAAGTAATTAAAGGGAACTCGCTGTTGACATGACATGCAATCATCCAGGATCACATTTGGACTTTTGGATATTTAATATTTAAACCTTTTTCTCTCACCAAGGTGATTTGAATCTGAATTGCAAATCTTCTCGGGGTCACCGATGGAAGCGGCACCATTTCAGAGGGAGTCTTTGTTGTCTGGATGTGATTTTTTGGAAGGGTACAGAGGTGAAACAAATGACGGAGTAATGAAAGCCTGTCTGGACCAGATGATGACTGCTGAAAGGAAAAACACATCCCTATGAGTGAGCAGGCAGTGATTTCATCGCCCTGCTTTATATATAGAGTATAATGTTCTGTCTGCTTCTGTGGAAGTCTCGTTGTAGATGAAAATATATCTGACAAGGACTGATCTGGAAAAGATTAAAACAAACAAGCAGAAATAATAAGAATGGCAGACGTCTTTGTCAACCTGAAAACAAAACGTCTGTTTTTTTGTTCTTCTATTGGACATACAGAAGACAAATGACAACACTGGACCAGGAAACAAGTTGTTCCAAGTTGTTGGAAGGATCTAAAGTCGCTCATCATGTTCTCGTTCAAAGATAAGATGTAAAATGACACTGACAGGCGGATAGTTCAGTGTCTGCAGACTAGAGCTGCGAGATTAATCTTATTTTCGTCATCATCGCGATGTCAACATAGACACATCGTAAAAGGTTAACTGAAATGTGATGAGTAAGTTTTATTTACAGGTGCACCTCATACCTATAACCTGAGCTACAATGCTAAGACGTAATAAAAAAACAACGGCGCTGAAACACGTCCATGTGGCATCAATCGGCACAATGTTTTGGAGTTTTGATGATGATGTTGGAGTTTGTTTACAGCGTTCATAAGCTTTCCACTCTTCTTCTCTGTTCTTGGTGTGTTTGTCTGGCAGTGTAACAGCGCCACTACAGGCCTGGTGTATGTACTGCAGCGTATTGAGTCGTTTTCAGAAAGACACAGAAACCATATAGTTAAAGCAGAAGTAAGTGATATATTTGTGTTAATATAAGTCTTAAATAGTTCTAGTATCTTCCGACAGCAATCACTTACATAGAGTGTTTGGTCTGAAACCCGGGTCTGTCAGTCACTCTGCTCTGCTGTAAGCCGAGGAGAAAGCTTTCCTTGTATCCTACAACCTTTATCCAATGAGGAGAGAGAACGGCATAAAGGGGCAGTCCTCTCTGTGTGTGCAGCCAAGGGATGCGCGTGAATGTGGTGACGTAGGGACGAGGGCGGGGACTGCTAACTCCATCGGCTGACAAGAAGTTAGCCAAAACGACCGGATCGCTTACTTCTTCTTTAATATGCACACCTGAATATTTGCTTATTTATCTCAAGTCATTTCGTCATCACAATATTGAACAGTGTCATCGCACATCGGACTTTTTGCTGATATATGCTGCAGGCCTAGTGCAGAGTCATGGTAAACAATCCGTGTACCCGTCGATCTTTCATTTTTCTGTTTCAAAACAAAATCAGAAAAACTGAAAAATTGGTCTGTTTTTCTGTTTATTTGTTTTGAACAAAAATGGAAAAACCGAAAACAAATAAAACAAAAAAACTGATGTTTTTCGGCTTAGGAATTCAAAATGGGAAAACGAAAAATAAAAATATTTAAAATTTGGTTTCTGCTAATTACTTTTTCTCATTTTCGAAAAGTTAATCAGCTCGCAGTCTCCCCGCGATGCCGTGGTCAACCTGCGTCGTCATCCTGGGGGAGAAAGTGAGCTGATTAACTTAACCACAGATTTTTAAAGATTTACCACCAGCTGGTTTAATTCTTTTTTGGAGACAAATGTTGGTGTTGTAACTCAGTGATGAAATCTAACAACTGGCAGCGAGTTTATTTGAATGAACAGTGAAGCTTCAGGTGTTAACTGGACAGAGGAGCAGTGCTGCCGATCGGGGCCTAAATAAATGATTTATAGTGAACCGATTGGTCTACATTTAATTTAATAATGAAAGAATACAAAAGGGGGATATTCGGTGTGACATGCTTGGTTTTTTGGGCATGTCCTTGTCCGCATCGCAAAGCTCCCTGCTTCTCTCCGGTGTTGAGTCAGACCTGGTTCTATAGCCCGGTTATCCAGTGTTTCCCATACATTCGAATTACGTCCGTCACAAATAGATTTTTCGGCTTTTGGCTCGACCAATGCAATATCATTCCGTTCATTCATCTCCACATAGTGCTATTTCTCTGTTATTGTCTCTCTCACACACACATGTGCATGCACACACACGCACACACAGAAGCATGCATGCATGACAGCAGTTCGGGTAAAAGTGAAACTCGTTTGGTCTGACCGATTTTCGATTGTTGTACCTAAAAGAGTCCATGAAATTATAGATGATCATGGATGAGGTGATATGACTTTCATCCAAGGTTCAGACCTCAGGTTGCTGTTTTCCTCTGTCTCTAATCTGAACACGCAGCTACACAGTGTGGTTTGGTGTGTAGAGAATGGGAATATGATCCAGTTAGGAACAACATGTTGAACTAATTGATATCATGAGCATTGTTTATTGGACTGGACCATTTCAGTGAACTCATGGGGAAGTTGGGCTCCACTGAATTTAAACTGTCCCTTCTGGACTCAATAATTCACAGATGCTGAAAGAGATAAATAATAGAAATGTACAGATGTTCCCTGAAAGCCTCATGTGAAAGCGACAGGTGTGGGGCAGCAGCAGTAGGTTGTCATTACAAAATGGTTTGCCTCTGCTGTACAGTCCAACATGGCCGCTGTTCAACTTAGTGTAAACACAGAACACCTTAATAAAGTTTGTCAATGTGACGATACGATTCAAAGATGATGGCTTTGTCCTCACTGAGCGGGCGGCTGATGGCTGCCAGATGTGCACAGTATGGTCTGCTCCGCTGTGAGATTCGGCTTTTATTCAGACGCAGCACAAAGCCTGTGATGGCTGATAAAGGATCTCTCGACAGCAGCCATGAGGGAAATGAGCCCAATAAAAACCTGTGAACACGTCAGAAATCCTGACAGATCGTCCAGAAGCCAGACTGTCGACCATTCAGGCAATTAATCAGACATCAAGACCAAGTGATCATTAAACAACAACAAACAAATCAGGCAGGAAGAAATTCAACCTTAAAGGGGTAGTTCAACATTTCATTTTTTTTTAGAACGGCGGAGCAGAGCCGTGAGCTGCTCAGAGCTACGCTACGGAGGCTCATGGGATTTCTTAGTTTCCCTCATCAAACTCATCAAATACACAATCCAACAACTCCAAAACGCTCTTGTGGACAAGTTGTGACCTGCACATTCACCACGCTATGAGATAATAACAGAACGTTACCAGACAGAGTTGTTTTAGAGGTAAATTCATGGAAAACAGTTGATGCGCGTTGCCTTCAGGGGCAGTTTTTCATCAAGCAGTCTCTGAATTTCCCTCTGAAACAACTCTGTCTGGTAACGTTGTGTTATTATCTCATAGCGTGGTGAATGTGCAGGTCACAACCACCAGAGCGTTTTGGAGTTGTTGGATTGTGTATTTGATGAGTTTGATGAGGGAAACCAAGAAAGCCCATGAGCCTCCGTAGCGTAGCTCTGAACAGCTCGCGGCTCTGCTCCTCCGTTCTAAAAATAGCTTGCACTGACAATTAAAGGTAACGAACCTACTGCTATGACTATAGGGATTATGGCAATGGGCCAATTTGCCAAAATGTTGAACTATCCCTTAAACGAAACGTTCATGTCCAACTTGTACTCACACAGTCCATATAATTTCATGCTCTGCAGCTGGTTTGCTTGTCACTCCTCCTCCTCCTCCTCCTCCTCCTCTTGAATCCAGTGTGTGGGCGGCAGGAGTGAAGAGTGCAAATCTATTTCTTTCTTTCTCTTTTTTTTCTTTTTTTAGGAGTTGATGTGCTGTCACAGTGAGTGTTGCTTGGTGGCTGGATGTCGACCTGTTAGCGAGCAAAACACCAAACTTCCTGTGTCTCTATCCTCACTCGTTTGTCCTCCTCTCTCTACATCAATTTTCCTCCTCCTCCTCCTCTCTCTAAATATTACCCCCTTCTCTTCTCTTCTTGTCTCGCACCTCCTCTCTTATCTCCTCGCCGCCACCGCCGCCGCTGTCTTCTTCTGTCTTTCCTTCACAGCCTCCCTCTGCTTTCCTCTCCCATCTGCTCTGTCCTTTAATTTCCCCTATCACTCCTGTTCTCTTGGCTCTCTTTATTATTCACTCCACTTTCTATTCAGTGTCCTTTATTGGCGCCAGTGTTGGATGAGCAGCGCTGCGTAATCAGTTGAATAAAAAATAATACAAAATATCTACAGCATAACAATAAATGGCTCTGCCTCCGTCTTTCTCCCTCTTGTCACACTTTGTCATATTATGCTGGCTCCCTCTCTCTCTCTTACACACACACACACACACACACACACACCCAGCAGCTCTCTCAGGATTTTTTTCTCCATCACTGCTCAGATTAATCAGCAGCTTCCTGCCAGTGTCTGACAGTTTTCCCCTAGTTGGCCGGCCTCCAAATCAGACAGTGTTCGACACCGGCTCACTGTCCTGTCTATAGAGCTGCCTGACTCGCCCGCTGTCTGCCTCAACATCTGTCTGTACATCTGTCTGTCTGCTTTATCCCAGTCGGCCGTAAGATGTCACTGCAATTCTTTTGTATTTGCTTGTATCGCTCCATCCAAGCATGCATGGCTGGATGCTCGTGAGTTTGGGCACTATATAGTCTATATTGTAACTCCTAACTTGTGTCTTATTTCACATTTCATTGCAATGACGTAAAGTATTCAGCAGTCAGAATTGTTGGTTAAAATAGTTCTTCTTTAGGTTTAACTGTGGTTTTGCTACATAGCCAAAAATTAGCATTATTAGCTGTTTACTCACCAGTCATTGCAGCGTTTTTAAGAGATTATAACTCATCTTCTGAACAGACTGGACACAGTAGTGACTCGGTATTGGAAAATGATGGCCAGAGGGCCTAACTGTACGTTCAGACCGAAAGCGTCGAGAGCGTCGCGGTGGCCGGAAGTCATTCATTTTCAATGAGAACCAGCGTCGAGGAGCGTTGAAGAGCGTCAAAGGCGTTGGCGTCGCGTTTTGGCGGCGAGAGCGTCAGGAGAAAGTTGAAATCTCCTGAACTTTATGCTAATGAGCGATGATGCGGAGCAGCGGCAACCAATCAGAGTGTAGATGTCGCGGCCCCTTTAAATGGATGACCAACCACAACCAACGTCAACTTCTTTGACGCGCGACAAAACGCCAGGGTGTTCAGACCACCAGCGTCGCGGAAAAGCTTGGTCTGAACGACCCATTAGTGGAAGCAGGAAGTAACGCTCGCCATAGGACCTCAATTCGATAAAAATCTCCATGTAAGTGAACGGGAGTCAAAATTTTATTAATATATATATAAAATCAAATTCCAAAGAATCCATAACCAGAAAGACTACAGGTCGCGTAGGTCAGTGGTTCCCAACCTGGGGGGCAGGACCCCCCAAGGGGGGCGCCAAAGATCCAGGGGGGTCGCGAAGCCCTCTTGATTTTAAGGGGTTTAATAATTTTAATGTAATTAAAATGTTAAATAAATGAGTAGGCTAAGCATTTAATTCATATATGTGACAAAATCAACTAAATTCAAGGGCCACATTAAACATTTATTCGTGTATTTAAATAGATAAACAAATAAATTATAGGCCTATATCAATAGATGACTGAATATCAACAGTTTTAAAACATTAAATACATAATATACAGCAGGGCAATATCAGTCACAACAAATACTACAGATAATAGTATTTTTGGTTACAGAAGTTAATACATTTATAATTGATCAAAAAGCTAAGCTAGCAGCAAAAAAAAGAATAAAACTGCTGATCTTCCTATAAAGTTATGCAGGGAATGTCATCATCTGTAGCGAGTATGAGCTGAGTGATTGAATTAATAAACACAATATTTCAGTTTAGCATTGGCTGATACATCAACTTGTTTAATCAAATAGGCCTACTGGCTAGCATGCTACATTATGTTCAGCATGCTTCTTTACAAGTTACCAAAACCAGCATCTCACTCATCACCCCAAACACTTAAGTTATGTTACATGAATATAACCCCAGATCTGACTTCACTGTGAGGTCAAAGTGAAGAATGTCCTGAAAGCTCATCAACTCCGATAGGCCTATATCAATAGATGATTGAATATCAACAGTTTTAAAACATTAAATTAAACATTAAACATTAAAGTATTTCATGTAAAAGAAGTTATGATGTTTATTTTACATCGGGGGGGGGGGGGGGGGTCACCAAAGTTTTCAATGGTGAAAAAATAGGGTTCCCTTAAAGCAGATATCAGCTTCACGGCCGTTTCGGCTAATGCTGCGTTCAAGGCAGGCTTTTGAAACCGTAAGTTACAGCTTCAAGTCACAACTACGACTTGGTAGCGTTCCAGGTAACCCGTAGCTCGTGTTTTTACCGTCCTGTTGTCTGTGAAAGTTCCCTATAACGGCCACTCGTAACTTCCGACCCGTGAACTCGTACCAGATCGAACTGGTATGACTTCACAGGAAGGAAAAACACAAAGTACGAGTTTCCTTGAACGCACCATGAGTCAGCAGCCCCCGCCCTTGTCAGGCATCAATTGGTCCTCGTGCTACGTCACCACATTCACGCGCATCCCTTGGCTGCACACACAGCCCTTCATGCCGTTCTCTCCCCTCATTGGATAACACTTGTATCCCACAAGGAAAATTTTCTCCTCGGGTTACAGCAGAGCAGAGTGACGGAGAGACTCGTGTTTAGGCTGAAATACTTCATGTAAGTGATTGCTGACGGAAAATAGGACTATTTAGGACTTATATTAACAAAAACATTCCACTGATATCTGCTTTAAGAAAAAGGTTGGGAACCACTGGCGTAGGTGACGTCACACACCTTTTCCCGTGTCAGTTGGTGACATATTTTTTGTGGGACACCAGATCTGTAGTCCGTAGAGCGGTTTTCACACAAAATACATTCTTTCGTTGCCGTTGTACGACAAACTGCTGATTTTTTGGCATGTTTTAAGTAGGTTAGGGTCAGATATTTTTGTCATGACACAATTCAATCAGACTCCTGTTCACTTACATGGAGATTTTTTCCGAATTGAGGTCCAATGGCGAGCTTCACTTCCGCTTCCGCTTAGGCTTTCTATAGCTATACTTTGCATGCTAATCTCAGCGGAATAAAACAAGTGATAGAATAAAGAGGCAAAATATTATGTTACGCTCAAAACGGCCAGAGACAGCTCCATACAAAGTTTCAATGCTTATCTCACAACATTTCTTCTACACCGGTGTAAACTTGGTGTTAATGCTAACATTAGCAATGTAGCAATAGCAAAACCTACAAAAGCAGAATGATGACTGTGTCCAGTAGTTTTCTGCCTCTTAGCCACTGCTTCATCATAATTTACAGGTTTAAAAGCCCGTTGCTTGTGGATATTATGTTTAATGTCAGTAAAAGTCTAAACAGTTTTGTTGGAGTAGAAGCTTCAGGCGTTTCTCCAACAGGAGTTTGCTGGGAACTATTTTCAGCTACGGATCGATGCACATTTGTTGCTCCACCATTTTTGGCAGCAGGACAGTTTATGTGGGATTGAGTGAAAATAAACTCCACAGTGTGTGTGTATATCCACAGTGCCCAGTGCAACAGTATAGGCTTTACTTCACTGGAGGTATTTTTTAATAGATTCAGGAGAAGAGATTAAAGTGATCTATTAGATACTTTCGTTGTTTATTTTTCTCCACAGGTTTTACTTAATAAATTAGTAAATGTATTAAATTGTTGAGATTGGGCCGTTTTAACCCCAGCCACAGCTCTCTGTGATGCTCTCTTCTCCAACTGTGATGTTTTTTTTTCTTTTACAACCTTTGTACAAACGATTTATTTTAAAGCTCTGTTAAATAAGTCATAAAGTTAAATTACATCATTAATTTACTATGTTACTACTGTTTCTATTTTATGTTTATTTCCTGGCCTGGTCTCTCTGTCTCTCTCTCTCTCTTCTGCCTCTTTGCTTCCTCTCTTCACTCCTGCCTCGCACCATTCTTCCTCCTCTGACTCCCTCGTCCTTTAAATTGATATTTCCCTGATTCTCCTTCCTCTAATCTTATCTCCCTCATCACTCTCTCTTTCCCTCTTTCCACTTATTTAATTTGGTTTTACATTAAGGTTCCACAGGAGAAAGTTAATTACGCAGCATTTTGAATTATGAATTGTGATACAGTTTAGTAACGTATTGCCTCATTTCTCACGGCAGACTGGAGCCGCGATGAGATTTTTCACATTACTTTGCAGGTAGGCTATCAGAGGTGCCACGTTCGCCGGGATCTTTCATATAAGTTGAATTTTTTTATTAACTTGATATCATCTTCTGTTAAAACCCTGTATGACAGATGAAAGGCGGCTTCATTCCAAAATACACTGTTATATGAATTGAACGCGGGAGAAAATTACTCCAGTCAGTGCTTCTCATTTAGCAGAAAACCATAATTAACTTTTTTTTAGAGTCGACAACAATAATAAAAGAGTGTGTACTGTACTAGAGATGCAGAAATAATAAAATAGACAATCATTTTGTAAAAGTAGAAATGTTTTTTGCCTTATTTTGTATGTATAATCTACAAAAACAAAATCTTGCAAACAATTTTGATGATAATTTGATGATTAATTGTTTATAATGGCTTAATGAGCCCCAAGAAACCATTATTCATTCATTCATTCATTCATGCCACATTCACACCTGGTGGTGGTAAGATTAAGATACGTCTGGGGCAGATTGACAGAAGCCAACGACAGCAACTGGGATGGAGCAGGATTCAAACTGCCAACCCTCTGGTTATTGGACGAGCCACCTCCATCTCTCACTGTTGAAAAGTAGAAAGTAGAAATTTAGTCAGTTTCTGTAAGGAAATATGAATATGACAACTGATAAGAATAGAAGAGAATAAAGGAGGATCTTTATCACTGCACTCTGACGTGTTATTCTCTGATCAGTCATTTACTAAAGAAACAAATACACAGTTGTTGATAATAAAAATAATTGATGCTCTCCTTTCTCTCAGTGGTGTAATACCATCCTGCAAGATTTCTGTTTGTTAATTTATTGCCGTGCATTTTGTAAGGTAAGAGAACCAGGTCTCCATTGAAACTTTGGTTTCAATAGAGGCCTCATGGTTCTCTGGTGGTTAAAACCCTGTTTTCCCTGTATTTGGAAGGTAGAGGCTTAGATTTATTGGGTATTCATGGAAAAGGTATTATAATATGTCAGGATTACAGTGTATCAATTATAATACAGTTATAATGGGAGTCAATGGGACCAATTTGGTCAGTAAAGCAAAGAGTAAAGAGTGTATATCTCAGTGCAAATCTCCTATTCTATACAGCGTGTCATGAAATTTAAAAAATAATCCTGGCCAACTTTCATACAACCAGCCTTTAAACTGACCGATATACTGAGAATTAAAAACTTAAAATAAGCAGAATGGACACGTTTGGTCCCCCAAGGTGCCTCGAGTGTTAAAAAAAAACATTAAATGCATGGACATAGGTCACTTTTCATCCCAGAGGTCAGTTCAGATCAACATCTCAACAAGTGTTTTGGGGGTTTTTTTTAAGAGCATTGACTCTTCTGTGACGGTGGACACAGTAACATCAACAGCGTTCCACTCAGTAGAGATTCTTTTGGTTCCAGTGAGGTGTGGATTATGATGTTTTTGGAAAACCACTGATCCACTGTTTTCATCCCCTAGCAGCAGAGGTGGACGAATAAACTCAAAATGATCCTCGGGAATTTAACAAGGAATAATTTTATTCAGGTGACAGGACTCAATTCAATCAATCAATCAATCATTCAGCGTTTAACACTGTGAGTCCACATTCGGTTTGTACATATTATCATAAAGACGTACACAACTTAATATAAGTGTGGATTTGTGGTGAGATCAGACTCCCACATTTACACTCCACTTACTGTTCCCGGCCCTCCGCCCTTGCTGCCTCCCCCGCTCTCTCTCTCTCTCCCAGTCATTTACATTTATATTGAATTAGAAGCTGTGGTGGAGAGCGAGTGGAGGCAGCCGAGACTGATTATAATGGGAGATTACGGGCCGACTGCACCACCATTATGTCGTGTAATTACAAAGAGAGAGAGGGAGGGAGGGAGGGAGAGAGGGGAGGATGGGGCCCTTGGATGCCCAGATGTCAGGATCTATTTCATTTAGGGAAATAATGTCTCTCTGCTTCTTCTCTCACCACATTTTTCTACCTGTAAATATCATAGAGAGCCAAATTCTCCTCCTCCTCCTCTTTTACAGCTGTTATTTTTTATAGGTCAGGATTTATTAGAGACAAATATCAAACAAGGCATTAAGAAGAAGGAGGAGGAGGAGGAGGAGGAGGTGTGAGGTCCCCGGCAGGAAGTTCACCACTTAGCCTCGATCCACTTCAGTTATACAGAAAAAAAAGAGAGGAAAAAACAGGATAAGCTGTAAGGTAAGGTGCTGCCACTAAAGCAGGTTAAAGGGATAGTTCAACATTTTGGCAAATTGTCCCATTGCCATAATCCCTATAGTCCTAGCAGTAGGTTAGTTACCTTTAATTGTCGGTGCAAGCTATTTTTAGAACAGCGGAGCAGAGCCGCGAGCTGCTCAGAGCTACGCTACATAGATTAATGGGATTTCTTGGTTTCCCTCATCAAACTCATCAAATACACAATCCAACAACTCCACAACGCTCTGGTGGACAAGTTGTGACCTGCACATTCACCACGCTATGAGATAATAACAGAACGTTACCAGACAGAGTTGTTTTAGAGGGAAATGCAGAGACTGCTTGCTGAAAATCTGTCCCTGAAGGCAACGCGATTTTGCATGAATTTCCCTCTAAATCAACTCTGTCTGGTAACGTTCTGTTATTATCTCATAGCATGGTGAATGTGCAGGTCACAACTTGTCCACCAGAGCGTTTTGGAGTTGTTGGATTGTGTATTTGATGAGTTTGATGAGGGAAACCAAGAAATCCCATTAATCTATGTAGCGTAGCTCTGAGCAGCTCACGGCTCTGCTCTGTCGTTCTAAAAGTAGCTTACACCGACAAATAAAGGTAATGAACCTACTGCTATGACTGAACGCGAAACTCGTGAAACGTGCTCTCTGGCTGGCTGGATTTTCCATTCAGGCTGCCGTACAAACATGGCGGCACAAGATGGCGACGCTCTCTAAAGCAAGACCCATATGTATTTATAAAACAATAATTATAAGGCTATACTAAATCCGAACAAATTTTATTTCATAGCAATTTTACACTAACTGTATACAAATATATTCATGGGTAGTATATTCAGATTTTGCCAATAAACCTTGACAAATATTACACACTGGACCTTTAAAAAGAAGAAAATGCATCAATAAACTGTTCATAATTACCCAAAAACAGTCAAATATTTGCAGGCAAAAGAACAATGAGCAAAATAAGCCAAGTGGCTTAAAATATCTGCAGACTACATCCACAGGAAGTTATTTGGTGGTCAATAGTAGCTAGTAGAAGATTCAAATAATCAGCTGCTCCCTCCACATCATCAATAAGTCACTCTGACCCCAACACTCAGACCCACGTGCACTTATACTGAGAGTAGAAACACTCCTCTGTTACCCACCTGTCTGTGGAGCAGCTGCTCTTTGCACCACTCAACGCTCAAATGCAAATGTCTCCTCATAATGATGAGTTCATGCATCACAACCAAGGACGTAGGTTTGATGTCATCATTGGCAGAGACAGAACCAGATGCTTTGGTCAGACTCAGGGGTAAACACAGGTCAACAGCTAATGGAGGGAGGTTAGAACTGGGGCGATGGCTTCTGTTGTGTTTTGGCCTTATTAAAAGCTTTACATCAACATTTTAATGGTTGGACACAAGGAAATGGGAAAAAATCTGAAGTCATTGAAGAAGCTGCAGACATGATGGAAACTGGATGTAACAAACTAATGTGTTTTCCTCATTTCAGTGTTGAATCAAATATATTTATAGTTTAAAATATGTTTTCACAGTAAAATCAAACTGACTTCCTCCTGCTGAGATCATTGGACATCACATCCTCCTGACCCAACAGGAAGTGCATCAAATTACACGAATGTGGCCCATGAGTGCACCATTGATTGTTGTCTTGTTGATGATTATCCCTCTTCTTCATTCATCTGTCTGAAAAGATCTGTGTTTAAATAACAACACATCTCTGGTATAATGTGTGTTTTCTGTGCATTACGGTTTGAAACTTTGCCATAATGTCATGCCACCCACATTTTTCTCACAACTTGTAATCCCATCACGCATCTGTGTAAAAACAGAAAAAAAGAAAAAAGAAAAGAAAAGGAGATCTACTCTTTATAGAAAATGCTGTCGGCCCTGTGTGACTGCACGGAGGCAGGAAGCTACTGAAATCTGTTTAAACTGAGGAGTCAAAGTGATAAACTGCAACATTCGGTCACATCCTTTATGAAATCATCACTGCCCAAACATATCGTAGATAAATGATCCATTACAGTGGAACCAATCCAGTTACTCTCCATCCTTCAGCCTCATCCTTTTTTCATCAAGTTAAAGCAAGAGAAGCCATGAGTATTGGACTAATTCCTCATTAAAACACAGAATCAATGGACGTCAAACATCCAGGGGCGGGTCCAGAGTATTTTCTAGTGGGGGGCACAAGAGGTAACAAAAATGAAGGCTGCCATTGAACGCTCTCTTGAATATTTATATTGTACAACACTGTTTACACGTCTTCATCTCGCTTTTACTGACCACATTGAATCTTTCACCTTGTAAGGAAGATGCCTATGACCTTTCCATTTTCCACTTGTAAATATTGAAATTATAACCAATCAACGGCGGCGGCGGCGAATATTGCTACATTTTAATTTTTTTAAGACGTTAGTTTAGGCGGCAGCTCTTTGTTGTTAAGGCGGCCGCCTTAACAGGAAAGCGCTGCGGGAAACCCTGAATAACAATCTTACACAATTTTCTTTATTTCCTACACAGAACACTGGGATGTTTGCTGAACAGAGTTGAGCAGGGGGGGCAGGGGGAAGGTGCCCCCCTGTGCCACCATGGAAGACCCGCCCCTGCAGACATCTCCCAGTATTCACCATCATCTGTACTTCCTGTAGTACTGTAAAAAAAACACAAGGACTGTTTTCTTTGCTTCACTCCGGTCCCTGGATTCACCTCCCTTCACGTCTGTCCACAGGATGCCACCAGCACTGACTAGAGTTTTAGTCCCTGAGATATCTGAGATGTAGGCGGCGGGTGGGAGGTTTCCCTCGACTGGCGGTCCGACTGTCAACGTTGACAGATCCTGTTGGTCATGGAACTCGTTAATGAAACGAGGAAAAGAAATGAAAAGTAGGTCGTTATCACCTTTAATTAAATTTTTTGAGCATTTTGACATCGATAGGCGCCGACAGAGAGAGAATATTACCTGACTGAGTGTGTGTGTGAGCCCAAATCACATGAAATATGGATATAAAATTAATTTGAAGTCACGTCTTATAGAACTTATAATCTAACCGTCGTCTTTGCCAGGCCTCAATATTAAAACCAAGGATGACCAAGAAGATCACATCTACAGCGATACATGATGCTCTTTGTGCTTTGACACCTTTCTATCAGAACCAGCTTGGACTTCTTCAGCAGCACGAGAGCTGCAGTTGTTGAGATGCTCTGACCCAGTTGTCTAGACATCACAGTTTGGATCTTGTTGTCAAACTCAAAGCTCAAATCCTGACACTTGAACCATTTTTCCTGCTTCGAATACATCAACTCTGAGGACAACATGTTCACCTGCTGCCTCATATATCCCAACAGGAGCCATGATGAAGTGTTATTCTCTTCACCTGTCAGGGCTCATCATGTTAGGCCCCGATCGGTGTAGGAAGAGCCCAAACCTGGTCGAGCTGCACATTTCAGCTTATGGCCTTCATCTGGATCATCCATGAATGTTGTTAAGTTAAAAATAATGATAGTTATAATAATAAAACATCTTGAGAAAGTGTTTTAAAACAGTGATTGGGATTTTCTCATCTGTGTCACTGGTTGTTGAGGTCATAATTAGTAAGTAAGAAAGTAAGCAAACTATATTTCTATAGCATTTTTCACAGAAGGAGTTTACAAAGTGTGGTATACATGGTATAAAACAAAGACACATACACAAACGGAGATATAAAAACATAAAACAGGTTGTCGTAAAACACGTCACTAACTAAAAGCCTGTATAAACAACAGGGTCTTTAGTTAGTTACAGCATCAACAGGCCAATGGAGCCCTCACTGTTTGTTGTATGTGGTCATATGCAGCCAAATTGTCATTTTTTGTCCCTAATATGTCCATCAAACACTCTGAAATTAAGTTAAAAACCAAAAAACCAAAAAATGAATGAGCTAAAATGTTGATAAATGTCTGGCCCAACTGGATACTGATATTTTTGTAGACGCACTGTCCAATAAACCTGAGACTGAAACATTTGTGTAGCCTGAAATATAAAATATAATAATTACATGTAATATAATATAAAAACTGCAAATCTAAGATGGCAGCAAGTCTCTCATTAAAAAACAACTTGGATGTTTTAGCAGCAATCTTCTTGTCATGAAGCTTAGGATGCCGGTAGCATATAAAATAACCCTAAAATCTCCTGTAAATTAGCTCTGTATTTCTGTATAATTACGTGCTGATTGGCTAACCCTCCTACTGGGAGGTCAGAGGTCAGGATCAGATACAGAGCAGCAGCCGTTCACACTTGGTGGTTTTACCTTGTTAAACGTCTTTTAATGATTCTGGTTTCCCTCAGTCTGAGGTGTCATAAAAAAAACGTCCATTTAAACTTTCGGATTAATGAGGGCAATAACAACAGTCATTAAGCCAGATAGCTCTGATATCTGACGCTGAACTGTGAGGAGCTGACAAGCTTCATAATCATTACCAAGTAATAAAATTCTCAAACTGTGAAACGCTGATAAACCAGGACTTTAATATTTTCAAGTGCCACACAGTGTTGCTGATTAGGTGAGAGGGCGTCAGAGCCTCTGTCAGGATGGACAATGGCGCCACCTAGTGTTTGGTTCATCCGACTGACACATTACTGTCTGTGACACATATTTAGTTTATATCCTGCTGTGTGATGTCTCATTGTCAGGGGATTGTTTTATGTTGCAGCAATAACTTAATCAATTTATCTAATTAGAAGACATAATTATAAAGTGTTGTGTGTCTGTCATGTGTGTTTGTTGTCAAGTCTGAACAAGTTGATAGTGGAAAAAAATGTATATAAACACTTGAATTTGGGATATAATTAAAAATATACATACAAATAAAGACATAATTGGCCAAGTGACATAAAAAATGATCACAGAATATGAAAAATAAACAAAATGTAGGCGATAGATAGATAGATAGATAGATAGATAGATAGATAGATAGATAGATAGATAGATAGATAGATAGATAGATAGATAGATAGATAGAAAGAAGGAAAGAAAGAAAGAAAGAAAGAAAGAAAGAAAGAAAGAAAGAAAGAAAGAAAGAAAGAAAGAAAGAAATCATTACGAAAGGAAAAAATTAACACTACTAGGCTACAACAGCCTGCGGATGTGCAGCTATATTGTGTAGAAACACTGTTGAGTCAAACTACTTTCACAGCACAGTTTACAAAAACTCATTTGAGGAAACATTTGCTTGCATTTGAAACACTACAAGCTTACAACACAAAGACAAAATAAAATAAAATAAAATAATCACAGGGGTTGACATTTTAACAAAAGTGCTTTAAGCGTGTTAAAAGAACACAGGATTGTAACTTAAAAAGCAAGAGACTTTGACATTGTTTCATATAATTCATTTATAGATTGATTTTCTTCTGATAATACCTTTAGGGATGTTAGATAGATAGATAGATAGATAACTTTATTGATCCCCAAGGGGAAACTTTGCCACCAGTAACACATTATACATCCACTTAACAAACAATACAGACATACCATTGCACAAAAACAGCTGTATCGACATGATTAGGACAGAGTACTCAAAAACTATAAAATATAGTTATTAATTTGAGTCAAACTACCATCCAAACTACATGAAACCGCTGGAGTACAGATTCTACGGCGCGACTTTTATTTTGAAGGCCGCTTCAGGAAGTAAATATGTAGTACGCCGTTTCCGGTTTACTTCCTGTTTCAGAAGGTTATGAACGCGTGTGTGTGTCAGTGTGCCGTGTTGTTGTTGTTTTGCTCCGTATCTCACCCCGCACCGACTCCAGCCATGAGCGCTGTCCTCCCGCGGATCGAGCAGCTGTCCGCCCGGGTGGTCCGGGTCCTGGGCTCGAACCCGGGGCCGATGACGCTGCAGGGGACCAACACCTACCTGGTCGGCACCGGGGACAGGTGAGCCTTGTGTGGCATAACTACTGTCTCTGATATTATAGCCCTAATCAATGTTAATGTTCAGTTTTCTGCTCTGTTACCACGTGGGAAACAAACGTCGGTTTAAAGGGATAGTTCAACATTTTGGAAAATTCGCCTATTGCCATATTCCCTAACCATAGCAGTAGGTAGATTCATTACCTTTAATTATCGGTGCATGTTGTTTTGAGATCAGCGGGGCAGAGACGTGAGCTGCTCAGTGAACACAATGGAGGTGAACGGTACAGGTCCCCTCCTGTCCCTCATCAAACTCATCAAATACACAATCCAACAACTCAACAACGCTCTGGTGGACAAGTTGTGACCTGCACATTCACCACGCTATGAATGCAGCCGGAACTACATTCCAGACACACAAGTAGTTCAGAGTATTTGCTTCATGTGTCGTAATGTCACACAATTAAACAGGATTATTTCATAGCGTGGTGAATGTGCAGGTCACAACTTGTCCACCAGAGCGTTGTGGAGTTGTTGGATTGTGTATTTGATGAGTTTGATGAGGGACAGGGGACCTGTACCTTTCACTGAGCAGCTCACGTCTCTGCCCCGCTAATCTCAAAACAACATGCACCGATAATTAAAGGTGACGAACCTACTGCTATGACTACAGGGATTATGTTGAGAGGAGAAGCTGACATAATGTTGAACTATCCCTTTAAAATGATCTAAATTAAGCATTTCAATACGCAGTGTGTGGACCAAACCTGGAAATGAATAATGACTTGCCAGGGCCTACTGATAACTTCACTATTAGAAACATCAATAATTTAGAGTACATTTAAAATTATATGAAGTTAAAAACAATATTTTTATGTCTCGCCAGTCGGTACAACACCAAAACAAAACTTAATACTACGGAGCAAAAAATTAAACAAAGTTAAACAATAAATTGCAAAATGAAACAACAAAAGTTAACTAGAAAAAGCATTTCCAAGAATGGAAATGGTGTGACTGCTGACAGCAACTGGACGCTGTTGCAGAATTAGCAAATAGTGCAAGCTGTGATCACCATACAAATGTTTGACCAAGGTCAGAATCGAACCCACATCCTCATGGTTATTATACTTCCACTCTGCCTCTAGGCCACGGTGCACACACAGTTGCAGAGACTGTTGTCTGTTAATGATCTGCACACTGTCAACATCAAGAAAGCTTGAGAGTCAAGCTTGAATGACTTAGAATGAAAATGTCTGTGAATTTCAGGCTGAGCACTAACCATATGGCCACAGAGAACCTGAGTTACAATGAGCTTTATACTATGAGGAATCAAAGACTGTCCAATGACAGCTGAATAATTGGAATCAAAAGTCAAGCAATGAAGTGAAAAGACTGAGGCAGGAATCGAACCCATGACCATATGATCACTAAACCTTTACTCTGCCACTCGGCTACAGAGAGCACACTGCTTTCAAACCTGTTGTCATTCATTGTAATGTGATGATGTGCTGCAAACTGGTACGAGTAATCAAGGAGATAACAAACACCTGTAACCAATTGAAGGCGGGGGAGGAGAGCAGAATTCAACATAACATAACAAGAGTTCTTCCCTTGGATTCGAACCAGTGACCTTAGGGTTGGCAAACATCCACCCTAACCCCTACACTACAGTGGAGTTGTGAAGAAGAGAGGTTGAGACTTTGATGAATGTGAGATTTTTTGTGAAAAAGTTAAATATTTTAAAAAGTATAAATAGTTAAAAAGAGAAAAGTAATGCCGATAAAGTTCAAAAAAAGCTGCACGTTTTGATATATGAATTGTTGAAATAGCACAAAGTATGAAGGACTAGAAGAAGACCGTAAAAAGGCGGAAGAAAATGGCCAAACAGAAGAACAATAGTGTGACTGCTTCAGCAGTCACACTAATTAATAACTAGAAAAAGCATTTCCAAGAATGGAAATGGTGTGACTGCTGATAGCAACTGAACGCTGTTGCAGAATTAGCAAATAGTGCAAGCAGTGATCACCATACAAATGTTTGACCAAGGTCGGAATCGAACCCACAACCTCATGGTCATTAGACTTCCACTCTGCCTCTAGGCCACGGTGCACACACAGTTGCAGAGACTGTTGTCTGTTAATGATCTGCACACTGTCAACATCAAGACAGCTTGAGAGTCAAGCTTGAATGACTTAGAATGAAAATTTCTGTGAATTTCAGGCTGAGAGCAGCAGTTTCAACATGAAGCAAGTTATCAGAAGTCAACAGAGGACGACTGGGAAAATAATTCACTATAATTGTTGTTGAGGCAAGATTTGAACCAGCAACCTTCAGGTCTCCAGACCAGCAAGCTAACCACTAGGCTACAGACAGAGACAGTATGTGAGGGGTAAAGAAAACCTTTGATAAGAGGATCACTGGCTTCTGCTTAAAAAAAAAGTAAGGAATCGAACCCATGACCTCATGATCAAGAAACCTTTACTCTGCCACTTCGCCACAGAGAGCACAGACATAAGCATGTTGCCATTGTAATGTGATGATGTGCTGCAAACGGTGGCAGAAGCAATTAATGCGTCTCTTAACAAACACCTGTAACCAACTGGACTACAGACAGAGTTGTGGAGAACTCTCAGCATTGGGCTGAATGAGAGCAGAGAGCTCCCTGGCTGCATTTAAAAAATATTTTAAATTATTATCTAAGTCTCTTTGCATTTTTGACCAGAATTTTAGCCAGAAGACAAGTGTGGCTACAAAACTGGAGAAAATAATTTGTCTAGAGTTTAATTTGCAGAAAAAGTTAAATATTTTAAAAAGTATAAATAGTTAAAAAGAGAAAAGTAATGCCGATAAAGTTCAAAAGAAGCTGCACGTTTTGATATATGAATTGTTGAAATAGCACAACACCTAACACACTAACCATATGGCCACAGAGAACCTGAGTTACAATGAGCTTTATACTATGAGGAATCAAAGACTGTCCAATGACAGCTGAATAATTGGAATCAAAAGTCAAGCAATGATGTGAAATGACTGAGGCAGGAATCGAACCTATGACCATATGATCACTAAACCTTTACTCTGCCACTCGGCTACAGAGAGCACACTGCTTTCAAGACTGTTGTCATTCATTGTAATGTGATGATGTGCTGCAAACTGGTATGAGTAATCAAGGAGATAACAAACACCTGTAACCAATTGAAGGCGGGGGAGGAGAGCAGAATTCAACATAACATAACAAGAATTCTTCCCTTGGATTCGAACCAGTGACCTTAGGGTTGGCAGGCAGTTACCCTACCCCCTACACTACAGTGGAGTTGTGAAGAAGAGAGGTTGAGACTTTGATGAATGTGAGATTTTTTGTGAAAAAGTTAAATATTTGAAAAAGTATAAATAGTTAAAAAGAGAAAAGTAATGCCGATAAAGTTCAAAGAAAGCTGCACGTTTTGATATATGAATTGTTGAAATAGCACAAAGTATGAAGGACTAGAAGAAGACCGTAAAAAGGCGGAAGAAAATGGCCAAACAGAAGAACAATAGTGTGACTGCTTCAGCAGTCACACTAATAAATGACTATATAATAACTCAGCTAAATATAATATGTGATTGATTTATTTATTTTTGGCTGCAGGCGGGTGCTGATAGACACGGGGGAACCTGCTGTGCCTGAATACATCAGCAGCCTGAAACAGGCGCTGACCCAGTTCAACACCAGCATCCAGGAGATCATCGTCACCCACTGGCACCACGACCACACCGGAGGCGTGCAGGACATCTGCAGCAACATCACAGGTGGGACGTCTATTTAATCTCTGTGTAAAATAAATATCTATATTTGTCTTTTCTTGAGAATGTTTTACGCCGAGAGGAGCTGATCACATCCTGTCCAGCGAGTTCTTTATAATGCCTTCAGGTTTTTTATTTATTTATCTATAACTCCTCCCTTAAATGAACCACTTGCTTATTTAAAGGGATAGTTCAACATTTTGGCAAATTGGCCCATTGCCATAATCGCTATAGTCGTAGCAGTAGGTTCGTTCCCTTTAATTGTCGGTGCAAGCTATTTTTAGAACGGCGGAGCGGAGCAGCAGGCTGCTCAGAGCTATGCTATGGAGGCTAAGGGAATTTCTTGGTTTCTCATCAAAACTCATTAAATACACAATCCAACAACTCCAAAACGCTGTCGTGGACAAGTTGTGACCTGCTCATTCACCACGCTATGAGATAATAACAGAACGTTACCAGACAGAGTTGTTTTAGAGGTAAATTCATGCAAAACCGCTGATGCGCGTTGCCTTCAGGGACAGTTTTTCAGCAAGCAGACTCTGTATTTACCCTGTGTTTACCTCGAAAACGGCTCAGTTTCGCAACGTTCTGTTATTATCTCATAGTGTGGTGATTGTGCAGGTCACAACTTGTACACAAAAGCGTTTTGGAGTTTTGGGATTTTGTATTTGATGAGTTTGATGAGGGAAACCAAGAAATTCCTTTAGCCTCCGTAGCGTAGCTCTGAGCAGCCTGCTGCTCTGCTCCGCCGTTCTAAAAGTAGCTTACACCGACAATTAAAGGTAACGAACCTACTGCTATGACTATAGGGATTATGGTAATGGGCCAATTTGCCAAAATGTTGAACTATCCCTTTAACAGTTTATTCATTTTTAGTATAATATGATGTTCTGGGGCTTGACTTTTAACTTGACTTTTAACAAATGAATGAATGTATTGAGTGAATGAATAATGTATGTAATAATGGTAGCTCCCTGCAAAACTGAAATGCCCTAAAGATAAATAAAGTTGTATTTTATTCTATTCCTATAAAGAATTCTTCAATCTTGAATCTTGATTTTTACATTTTCCTTTTTTCTGCAGGTTCTGACGTACGAGTCAGCAAACTGCCTCGCTCCACGCAGGTCACAGAAACCGCCGGGAACAAGAGCTACACGTACCTCAAAGACGGAGACGTGGTCCAGACGGAGGGCGCCACGCTCAAGTCGGTTCGGTTCAAAGTTACAATGTAGAATATTTTTTGAAAAGGATAAATGAAGCGTGATTAGCCTAGAAATCTAGACGCACCCTAGCAGCAGCCATAGGAACTTTTTGAGTCTCGAACACCGTTTGTGTTCACCAATCACAGCGCTCTATCTGTTTAGAGAGTTGTTGGGCGGGCTTAACGCGATGACGACACACGACGGTGAAAAACATGACAAAATGGCTTTGGCAAAGGAATCGTTTTAAGGAATTAAACTTGTCATTTTTTTGTTTTCTTTAAAAGTTGAGCAAGAAACTGCACTGAAGTCATTCATTTCGAAGAAGGATGTACGGTATTTGGTATTTTGCCGACGGGATATGGGAAAAGTTCTACCGACGTCATCCTGCTCTTTGCTCTGATTAGTCGTAGTGCTACCCTATGGGCACAGCTCCACTACTTCCTGAATTTAAGGCAGCTCCTTTATTTCCTGTCTTACTTTATTGGACAAACTGATTAATCCAGGTGTGTCTGGCCATTGTGACTACTCAGACACACCTGGATTAATCAGTTTGTCCAATAATGTAAGACAGGAAATAAAGGAGCTGCCTTAAGTTCAGGAAGTAGTGGAGCTGTGCATAGAGCCCATTGCGTGCAGAGGCAGTTTGAAAGACAGCCTTCATCCCGCCCCCTGGATCGAGCCGAGGTCTACCTGTCGTTGCCAGACTAGACATGTTAATGATATAGTCCGGCTTGTCAGGCTAAAGCGTGATGGTATTTCTGTTTGTTCCCCACCACCAGAGTGCTGTTCACCCCGGGTCACACCGACGACCACATGGCGCTGCTGCTGGAGGAGGAGCAGGCGCTCTTCTCCGGAGACTGCATCCTGGGCGAGGGCACGGCCGTCTTCGAGGATCTGTACGACTACATGAAGTCTCTGGGGATCCTGCTGGACTCGCAGGCCGACCTCATCTACCCCGGTGAGTCGGCTGCTCTTCCTCCTCTTCTCAAACACATTCACACCTGGAAGCTGCCCAGTATCAATAATAAAGAACGGTCCTGAGGCTTTTAGTCACACACTGTCTTGTCATATTTTCATGTTCGTCACCCTTTTTAAAGGGATACGCCAACATTTTTTTTCCCATGTCTTGCCTCACTCCCGAGTCCATGACAAGCAGATAGACACCATCCTTTCGACTGTGCGTGCAGTAACAAGGGAGATAGAGCCGTATCGCCCGTAATTAGCTTAGCTCAAACGCTGGAAGTGTATAGGTAGTGTTAGCCTGCCTCCACCTAAAGTCATCAGAGAAACTCTTCAGCAACTCTAAACGGAAACCGGCGGGCCGATCTTTGTCTCAGAGCTGACAAAACTCTCCGGTAAGGCGTCTTGAGCGGTCAAATGCCGGTAACTGGACGAGATCGGTCAAAACGGAGGGTTCAAGCAAAGACGGTTTATTTTGGTTCAAGCTAGCTACATCGAGGGTAGGTTAGCTTTCTATTTCAAAGTAAAAGCACAAATTCTATCGTCATGGTTTTCTGTATGTAAAGGGCAACGGGTGTTTTATTTTGTGAAAGTAACCGGAAGTGCGTTGGTCACAACGGCTAGCTAGAGTAGCGCTGAATTCGTCCGAACAAAATTGTAAACAGCTGGTATTTAGACAAATTAATGACACACTGCTGATCTAAACGGCTACTTTCTCACCTAAAAATGTTTGAAATGTGGATAAAGTGATACGTATATTTACAGAGTTTAGAGCTAAAATGAAATCAGCTTCTGACTGCTGATTTCGGCTCAGGTAGGAGGCAGGCTAACACTACCTATACACTTCCAGCGTTTGAGCTAAGCTAATTACGGGCGATACGGCTCTATCTCCCTTGTTACTGCACGCACAGTCGAAAGGATGGTGTCTATCTGCTGGTCATAGACTCGGGAGAGAGGCAAGACACGAAAAAAAAATGTTGGCGTATCACTTTAATGTTAAGTCTCACAGTTTCTCTAAAGATATACATAATTAATTTCAGAGCAACAGCAATGATGACAATAAATATTCTTATTTAGTCATCTTTCTTCTCAAATTTGTTGAACAGTTTTTCTTTTAAATGTGAAGAAAGAAAAGATCAAATCATCACATGACCAGAGATTATTTGACCTAAATGATCAGTCAACTAACAAACTTGTCACTACGTGTCCCCATTTTGGTTCTTCCTCTTCTTCTTCCTAGAGTTGTTCAGATGCTAGGAGCAGAAATAGATCTGATACCGCCTTAAATATGGTATCAGGTATTGATGATTATGGGTCAGTGATAAATAAGGGTTAACAAGATGAGTAATTAAGAAATATCTTTAAAAATCTGTTTTAAAGGCATCAGATTTGTTAAATTGTATATTTTGTATTCATGTTGGTTTTATGTCATTTGAAATGACATTTGCACCTTTTTTTGTTTCTTAATAAAAGTAAAACTGAGTGTCCCTGAAAATGTCAAATGGTGAAACCACAAAAGAATTATAAATATTTGATCCACCTACACTGGATTTAAGTGTAAAAATATACTTTACTCTGAAAAAATTTAATTGAAATAGATCTTTTAGTGTATTATTCTTATATCTTAATGCATTTTGGCAACACTGAGCAGGACGTGTCCTAAAAAAAACACTAAATAATGTGACAAATTGTGTAAAATGTGTTAAGACACATGGTGTTGCATTGCAAAAGTGACAAATGACATGTGTTCCAGATTTATTTTCCTGTATATCGTCAGATTTTTATGGAAAAATACTGGTTTCACTTCTTGACACCGGGTTGCATCATGTAACTGACCCTTGTACAAATATGCAAGGTTTCAATTTGAAGGGGCAGCACTGGTGTTACTGTCTATTTGACACTATTTTTTAAAGATATGAATGAAATTGCTTCTGATTATAGAAATAAAGATTCTGTGTGCTCATTTTATAAAAACTTTGAACTGAACTGTGCTGCAGTAAAGGCATCACATGCATTCAGGGTTAGGGCTACATTGTTGGTACTGGATCAGTAGTAGGCATGGGCAAGGTTCAGGAATGGGAATCAATATCTGGACGGAGGAAATGGTAATGAGCCTTTCTAATTTCTACTTTTTCCTTGTTAACCAGGAGTTATTTCTCATTGTTGGAGAACTACGATCGGCCTCCACAAACAAAGACGCAAACAAACGTCTACGATCATTTTGTTCATTTAGCTGCAGTAATAAAGTGATGATACATCAACCGAGGCTCCCAATTAATGTTTTAAATTGAATCAGCCTGACCGGTGGCTCCTCTGCTCTGCTGCCGTGTCCTCAGGTCACGGCCCCGTGGTCCAGGACGCCGGCTCCAAGATCAGACACTACATCAGCCACCGGCACCAACGAGAGCAGCAGATCCTGGCCGCCATCCAGGACGGAGTGGGAAAACCTTTCTCCTCCATGGAGCTGGTAAAGGTCGTGTATAAGGTCAGGACAAAAAAAAACAAAAAACGAGGAAACCTTTTAATTTATGGGCCGTTCATTACGTGAAAATGTCAAGAAATAACAATTAATTGTGTAGTAATGTCAAGAAGTAGCCTAGAAATAAGGGTCAATTTCATAGTAACGTCATGTTTTTCCTAAAGGCAAAAGATTACACATATTTTCATGCTTTGAATTTTTCTTGCAATTGACCGATGTTTCTGAGCTATTTCTACGCAGTCAAACGTTATTTCTTGGCGATATTTCTCAACATTACTATGAAATTGACCGTTATTTCTAGGCTATTTCTAGACATTATGACACAATTATTTGTTATTTCCTGACATTATCACGTAATTAACGGGCTGTAAATGAAAGGGTTACCATAAACGACGCTACGTTATGTGATAACTGCAGCTATAACCATCAGTCCAGTTTCCACTTTAATAACCAAAGCACCTGTTGTCCCCCAGGACACGCCTGAACACCTGCACCAGGCCGCTAATGTGAACCTGCTGCACCACTTAAAGAAACTGGAGAAAGAAGGCAAGATCAGCCTGGGTAAGTAAAGTCTCTCACAGCTGCAAAAACTATTGAGTGACACGTTTATTTTATTTAGATAGTATTATGGCATGGGGAAAAAAAATGTTTTCACAGACTTCGAGAATAAAGTCATAATATTACGAGAAAGAGTCATAATTATATGAGAAAAAAAGTCATAATATTACAATAATACAGTCATAATATTACAAGAATAAAGTCATAATTGTACAAGGATAAAGTCATAATTTTACAAGAATAAAATAATACTTTTACAAGAATAAAATAATGCTTTTACAAGAATAAAGTTATAATTTTACAAGAATGAAATAATACTTTTACAAGGATAAAGTCATCATAATTTAACCTGAGCATTTGGTGAAGTTGTACTTCAGTATAGGTTTCACAAACAAGGAGATACTTAATTTTGTGGCACATCAGCACCACATTGTCATAAGTATCAGGACTTTGGAAGGAATATGCAAGAAAATGCATCTATTCCACAGAAAGAACCAGGTGGATTTCAAGGAAATCGCTGCTTTTTTCTCATAAAATTGCCACTTTATTCTCGTAAAATTATGAAACTTTTCCCGTACAACTGTGATATTTTTCCCTGTAAAATTATAACTTTTTTTCTAGTAATATTATGACTTTATTCTTGTAAAACTATGAATGAACATTTTTTCTCCTCAATGTGGCCCTAATACTCTGTCGTACTTTAAACCAACTCAGGCCTGTCGGTGATTTTCTTTCCTACAGTTGATTCCTCACAGAGTACTAAATGGAGGAGTAACCTGTGATGTCCACCACCACCACCACCACAACGACTTTGTGATTGTTTGACCAGCAAAATGTTGTGAAGTGCAGAAATGACTGGAGAATCAGGGATCACGGTGCGTTTGAGGTTTTTCTGACGTTGAGCTCACAGAACGAGACCAATAACAGAACTGAGCTGCAGCCTGTCAAATTTAAACAAGGCTAAAAATGAAAAGCAGATATGAATGTGCCACAGTGCCCTTAACTTTTTTTTGTCTGATTATCTCTAGAAAAATATTGAACTTGGAATAAATTGGGCTCCTTTTACCAGAATATCAGACTTGAACTCCAGCTGAAGCCCTGAACCTGACAATCAGTTAAATGAACTATTTGATTCATGGAGTTCTTCTGTCAAATGTCATTAATAGACATTGTGTTCAGCACTTAACAACATGCAAATGTTGTGTAGGATTATATTATACAGTGTTGTACAGGTTATACAGGTACACACTGTGTATTATAGCACTGAATTAGCATGTATGTTTGTATGAATCCCTGAGGGCGACTGTTAATTGTTGCTCATTATGTTGTTGGCACCTTCCCATCACCACTGTTTGTTCAGCTCATCTCAGGACAGGTTTTAGGTGTGTGTGTTGTGGCGATGGGGAGGGCCCAACTGAATGGGAAGCACCAGGTAAAGGCAGGTCAGCAGGATAGATAATTTAGGCCCAGAGTATCTGATGATGAGAGACGGATCAGCATGGTTTTTCTATCTAGATATATATATTTTTTGAGATTTTCTGCTGCTGTCGCCTCTGATTTAATTTTTTTTCCTTTTTTTAATTTAGTTTTAATTCCCTGTGTGCCTGTGAAATTGTGTACTTTTCCAGGCGGTCACTAGGTGGCAGTATCTGCTAATTCATCCTATTGGGTGACAACATGGACAGTAAATTACCAAACTTTGCAGTTATAATATTGCAATATACCCCACAACAATGTGAATATGTGTTAGAAAAGCTATATATAATGAGATTATTAACCATTAAATGAGTTGCTGTTGTATTTTTCTGACTATTAATGATAATTATTGTATATTTGTGATCATTATTAAATCGCTCTAAGGGGGATGCAGCTTATTATAAAACATGAATGCTATAATTGAACACATGAAAAGACTGAAACTATTTTGAACAGTTGAATATTATCTCAGCATGATGAGCCCATATTGTGATGAGTAATAAAAACCTGTAGTTTGAACCTTTGACCTCCTCCGAGCCATCAGTGAGTCTGATCAGTTTCCTTTTTGACTAACACAGTGGATACGGTCTCTGTGTGTGGGTTTTGTTTTTCCTAAGAGCCAAACGAGGAGTTTTCTCTGCAGGTCTGTAGGTTTTTCTCTGCAACAACGACGACGACGTGCTCATCTTGGCTCTGATGATGTTGACTTCACTTCACTGAAATCAACATCATCACTTTATGAGAATGAAGGCTGAAAAGTTCACAACAAACATCTCTGAAGTGAACCAGAGTGCAAAAGTAGCAGTCAAGTATGGTGAACATAGCTATGTGTATGTAACAGTGATAATAATAGCCTATAAACATATAGACACAGACTACTGCAAAAAATATGGCCCTTTGGTGTATTTATTATTTTATTTTTATTTGTAAATGTATAGGATTAAACATTAATATTATCAATTGATGCATTGGAGCAGATTTAGGTAAGAGATAATTCATTCTGCAAGTAATTGGTAGGTCACACAAAACATTTGCGCATCACACACTCAAATACACACGTTTCTGTTAATAATAATGGTCAAAGTTGGTCACTGTATACTTAATACAGACATTTCACTCTAAATTACGCAGGATAAAGTGATATTACTATTATTGTTGTTGTTAAAGGAATATTTCAGAATATAACTTTTTCCCTGTAATTCTTGAAACAATATTCTGCCCTACAAAGGCAAAGTGCAGTATCTGCATTTTTAAAATTTCTTTTTTTTTTGACCAATCAAGGGTGTGGCAGAATTTGATATTGGTACTGCTAAAATTTCCAGAGTTATTGGGCTTTTTATTTTGCTGTCCATCCAAAAACGCACTGTGAAACCAAGGCAAAGTCCAGTATCTGCGCCAAAACCAGGGCAAAAGTGCAGTATCTGCCATAAAACTGTCAAAATTGGTCACAAAATATGCCATAAAAAGGTCAAAATTGGTCAGAAAGATAAACTACAAAAGGTCCACCTTTATCTAATCAATTATAGACTTGGTAGTTATTCATAATTTGATGCTTAAACCTGACAATGAAAAACACAAAGAGCTGTTTTTCTCAGTTCGGCATTATTTTATTTTTTTTCTACAGATACTGCACTTTGCCTTTGTAAGGCAATATTGCACTCTAAAGCTTTCAGAATTTATTATATTAATAATAATAATTAATTTTCAAAATTATTTCTAATTGTTTTAATATGAAAATAATATTATGTTTAGGTTAGGTTTTATTTGTGCCCAGCAGCTCTTCTCCTGCAGTGTGTAATGAGATGAGAGTGGAGGAGGTGGTGGAGAGAGAGAGAAACAGAGAGGAGGGGAGGGGAGGAGAGAGAGAGAGGGGGGAGGAGGAGGAGGAGGGGGAGTAAAGATAAACAGCCGAGGAGCCTCTGAGCCACAGGAACATGGCGGCTCCGGCCCTGGACACTGCTGCTGCCGCCGCCGCCGCTGCTGCCACCACCACCACCACCACCACCGCTCCTTCCCGCTGACCGACCCCAGCGCAGCAGCGACAACACAGGGGAGACTCACCTCACTCTGCCCGCTCAACTCTCAGGTAAGTTTCCTGTCATTCTCCGGCTCTGACACTCCTCCACCTGCCCCCTCTACCCCCACTCACACCACCACCACCACCACCCCCTACTCCTTCATTCCCACCCCCCACCCCCTTTAAAAAATAAATAAATAAAAATAAACCCTGTAATATTCCTGTAAAGTGTCTGTTCCGGTTCATATCGAGTATATTACTATTTTTTTTAACTTAAACGTGCATGTTTGGTGTGTTTAAATGGCGCCGCAAGCGTTACCGTTATGATTTTTGTTGTGGTGTTGTGAAAATATAATATATAATGTGGTGAACTAGTTTGAATCCGGGATGTGGTGTTAAAAGCGACCGGTGTTTACATTTTATTTATTTCTTTATTATTATTTGCATTGTTTTGGCGTCTTTAATGAACTGTTGTCGGGTGAAGAAGGAGAAGAAGGAGGAGGAGAAGACATGTCCGTTGCTGTTGCCTGAGTGACAGCTATCAATGTCCGTTGGGTTGCCAGAGTGACGGAGTAGACGTTAGCTGGACGGATTCTTCTTTTTGAAAAAACGTTACTTTCTGCCGTTAGATTTAAATCCGCTGCTGCTAGTCGGTCAGGTCTGAACTAGTGAAGTGTGTGGTAGTGGTGGTAACAGTGGTTGGTTGTTGGGGAAGAGAAAAGTAAACGCTAACGTGTGTAAACGCGTTCAAACATTGTGTGATAACTGCTCAAATAAGAAAATAAACCCCCAAACGGACGTTGCTGGACTCGTGTGCTGTGTTTTTATAACTTTAACAGTTAGCTGTTAAAAAACCCTGACGCTTCCTGCTGCTGGTCGACAACAGACTGTAGGCGACATCTGAAGGCTTATATGGAGCGAGAGACCCGACGGTTACTGTAGCGTTGAAAGTAAAAAGAAAAAGAAAAAAAAGTCATGACCGTTAAATGTTTTTTTTTTATGATAAATGATTTTATGGGTGTGTTTGTGTGACTGAGGTGAACTTGTAGTGAGTAGTTTGACAGGGAAATTGTTGATGTATTCCCGGTTGATATCGCTCGGACGGACTTCCTCAACCCGACTCGACAAGTCAAGGGAAACCGTCGTAGAGACACATACATACACAGTTCCGGTTTGGTATTTTCAAAATAAAACACTGAGTAGTAAATACTGTAGTAATGTTTTGGAGGGGAGTTATATTTTGCATTTTATGTCTGGTTTTTACACCATTTCGTTACAGAAGATAGGTTTTTTTCAGTGAACTGCCATGTAGCATGTTGTTGGTGTTTTATTAGCTTATTACTTATGTGCACCAACATCACAGGACAGTTTACCAAACACCATTTTCAACACTTGCATATAAAAACACATAAGATTGAAACATGTGCAAATAGCCTAACTAATGTTTTCAAGCCTAAACGTCGACATGACTGGATTGTCCCTCCTGCTGTTATTTTTTGTATTTTATAAGGCTTTCCTCCCCTGGCCTTTTTTTCCTTCTCCGTCTTCTTGGTTGTATTTTGAAGAGTAAACCGACCAATGTCCGGTCTTGTTCCTGTTTACTCTTGTTATCTTGGCAGTTTATCGATTAGCCTTAAGGCAATGGGACGAAGAGAAAAGCATGTCTAATCCTGCAGTAGCTACAAAACAAAAACAAATAAACGAAACAGAGGCTGAACCTTGAAACAGATGAATGTTTCAAAGTAATGTGTTGGTGTTGTTTGTAGATCATAATCTCACTCAGAGCAGCAGCAGCAGCCCCAGTAAGGTGTAAAATATATCAGGTTGGAGAGGTGGATGGACAAAGTGATTGAATGTTCACACAGTTTCTCTTTATGCCAACACCTTTACACATAAAATAACATTTCAAGACGCATGCCTTCAGGGATTGTTGCTTTGCATACTCTTGCATGCACTCTTGTATATTGTTTGTACCATTGAGCATTCATTGCACGTTGTTAATTGATGCATTAAGTGCTTGTGTTTAAACACATCATGTGCTTCCATGATCATTCTGTTTGTTTATCCGTAGTAGCAGCAGCAGCGTGGCATCGGATGAGCTTTTCCAGGGCTGGTGTCTTTTAGAGCTGCACACGTTCACACTGGACAGAAATAGGACCTCAGCTTAAACCTGTATTGTCTAACAGTGGAGTAGGTATTTGTGCAGTGCAGGAGAGAAGAATTTATCTTTTCTGTTTGCTGTTGTGCTGGTTTTCCTGTCTGTGTTTGCTGATGTGCTGGTATGTTACCATTAGGGAACCTGCAAGTTTGCCTACGTGACAGGTGCCATCGGACTCCTCTGGATATGTTATCTTGGAGGGCTGCACTCATGATTTTTTTTTTTTTTTTTTTTGAGCTTATTTGCTCTTCTCTGCACCCCAAAGTGAACTTTGAAAAGGATTGCGACATACAGCCCAGGTTGCCAGGTTTGGCCTGTAACCCCCCTCCCTTTTTTCTCTCTTCTGTAATCTGTTAGATGCTTAACCGTGTCCAGAAGCATGAATCACAAATCATGCATGTTCAAGGATCAAACTGGATCCTTTACTACTTTTGTTTTTACTTTTTTATTCTTTTTTTTTACCATTTCATCACCTCAGCTTTAATGTTAAAAGGGCAGCAATTTATCTGCTCATATGCCAGCGTGCTTCAATGCCATTTCAATGCCAAAAGTACCTTATGTGTAAGTGGTGCTGCAGCAAGAGTGCAGGAATGTACTTAAGAACAAGATCTTAACATGAGATTGGCAGCTTGCCCGGTGTGGGATCCTTTAGTCGCTTGAATTCACTGAACCACGTGAGGGCTCAAACAGTTCCCTGACCAATGACAACAGCAGCAGCGGCAGCAGCAGGAGGAGGAGGAGGAGGAGGAGGAGGAGGAGGAAGGGCAGAGGCTTGACTGTGCAGTTCTTCATAACAGGTTTTCCAGCAGGTCTTATCCTCTGCAAGCAAATCCACGCTAAGAAACACACATATGCTCTTTTTAAAACCATCCTGGCCGTAAATGTTTGACTGAATTGGAAACAGACAGATTGTACCCAAGTCTAATGCTGTTTTTTTATTTTTTATTGTCTGTTGTATTCCAGGGCTCCAGACTAACTTTTTTTTATTTACTAGGAGCACATTGGCCCCAACTAATTATAGGGGCTCACACCATAAATTGACTTGCAAAGCCAATATTAACTTTTCCTTTTCATTCATGATCCTACACACATTGGCCTGACACCTGTAGTGACAGATACAAGATTTTTTTTAGTCATTCCTTCCACATTTTACCAGCGATAAAAAACAAACAAACAAAAAAACACCTGCAAATATAATAGTTACACAATGCACATGTGCAAGTAGATGAAAAATTAAAGGTATTCAGGAAAGAAAATGGATTTTGAGCCCACTATGAATCTTAACATTAGTGTAATCACTCATCTATCAGACGATGTAGGCCAAACTTTGTGCAAAATTCTATTTTCGAGTGAAAGTGGGGTAGTTTTTTTTCCGCATTGGATAATGCAGGCGCACAAATTATGCGTCACGTTGCTCACGATTCATCAGCCAATGATATCAGGATCCGTTATCCATCAATCAAACGTCTGGGAAAAACGAGGAGACTCGTCCACCACCACCGACACAAACTCTCCTCCGTCCCACCTCCACTCTCCTCCTCCAGATCCCTGCGCTCCATCACTTAGCCTCGCTAGCTAAGTTAGCAAGCTATAACGTAGCAAGTCTACTAGCTAACAGTTAGCCACGTTAGCTAAACACACTCGCACACACACACATTTACACACCGAGCTCGGCCCCGCCCCAAACATTGAATATCCCACCCACTTGATAATGACCAATCAAATTAGTTTTCCTTACTAACTTGTGCGGCAACTTGTGGAAGGAGGCACAACAAACAGGACAAACGGCCATTTCTGAACACCTTTAACTTGCACTCTCAAATTTTAGGGGCAAAATGGCTCCATTTAGGGGTATAAAATATGAACTAACTGCAGCAGTGACGTTACACAGCATCTTTCTCTGTCGCCAAACAAACCTGATGAACATTTCTCAAGACGCGAGGATTCAACAGATGGTGACCTCACCTCTCCACATATGTAGGGACCCACAACCTTGTCAAGACTGTAGCTACCTGACACACACACACACACACACTGTCTCCATCCATTCGCCGCTGGTGTCGAGTTTGTGCGGACATAAGTGTGTTTGTTTACTCCAAAGTGTTTGTTTATGTTTGGCTCCTCTCACTACCACAAACCTATCAGACACACGCACATGCGCAAACACACACATGCGCACACACACACACACTGCCACCTGGCCTCCTGTCACGTAGCAGAGACAGTCGTCTTCCAGGTCTGATCCTCCTGAGACCAAGTGCTCTAATTAACCAGCGCCACACACACACACACACACACAGCTAACGCACATGTACCATCTGACGACCGCCATACTTCACTCGTGTGACTCATTATATCAGTTGCAGTGAGTAATATGTGTATTAGTATAATTCAAGGGTGTGCATTTATAGGAATCTGAAGACTGAAGAATTCAGCAGCATCATTCATGTGCACAGTTTTATTTTGAAAATACCGGTAATAACAATACCACTTTTGTTTTGAAACAGTTTTGTTTTCATTATCCTTTGTTGTAGCTGCTATTGTCCTGTTTTACACCAGTTAACAGCTGATTCAATGTCTCATCTTTTCTTGAAACGTTTCCAAATGCTCAGTGAATTCAGCCAAACGTGTCACAGATCTGTGGCTGGTTTCTTCAGGTCTTTGCCGCAAGCGTTATCTGCTCGATCTGTTTTTATTTCTGTGAATGAAACCGATTGAAAAAGTGCAACAGGATCCTCTTCTCTTCAGAGACAGGAAGACAACACAAAACACACAACACCAGACAACACACAACACAAACAGGCCGCACGCCAAACCGAAAGCTGAAGTGATCTGAAGTATAGCTGACCCGGCCCGCACTCGGCTCAGAAACAGGATGTGATGTCACGGGTCGCATGTAGAAAGGCTGGTCGGTCGGGGGATTGTAAACAGTCAGACAGAGTGAGAGTGACTGTGCAGTGTAGTATTGTTCACAGCAGGTCGTCTGCACAGGAAGCAACACTGCAGCACTTTCTATTCAACCATGAATAGAGAATAAAGATTTTTTTTTCTCGCAAATATGTCATCTGACATATTTTAGTTCATATAAAAACTGAGAAAAACTCCAAGGTACTCTCTTTAAATCAATAAAATGCCTTTATTTAACTGGCATATTCAAAAAATGAGGTGTTTTCTGAAATGTCTGTTTGACTCACTGATGAAGGCTTGATGCAGAAATGTGTCAGAGTTATTTTTAATATGTCATTATGACAAAGCCAGATAAATGAAGGCATTTTAATGATTTGAAGAGAGTGCCTTGGAGTATTTCTCTGTTTTTACATCTCCTGTGTCCCTCTCCAAAGAGAAACTTCTAATTGAGAAAGGACACATTTTTAAAATTGTAGTTCATTTTCAAATTTAGACTCTCTGGGTTTTTGTGTTGTGAAGAATTTCCTGATCGTCTCATGCAGGACGCAAATTTGCTTTTTCATGTCAGTCCTAAAAAGTGGAAAATGTTCAAAAGAGCTCCAGCAACACTTGTGGTATGAAAAAACAACTTTATTTGACCAACGAGTCCTAAAAAGTGAAAAGTAGGAAAACAAACCATCAAACAAACAAACGCATGTACAGTTATGGTGAGTAGCAGTCGGTGGGCTGGTCCCGTGTGCAAAACCTTAATGAGAGTTGTGCAGGGGTTGAGGCACCAGACCTGGAAGCCAAGTCAAGCAGGTTGCATAACAAGTGCTAATTTGGTTAGCTGGAGCTGACGGCGGCTGTAA
Organism: Trachurus japonicus; assembly: GCF_045865225.1. NCBI lineage: Eukaryota > Metazoa > Chordata > Actinopteri > Carangiformes > Carangidae > Trachurus > Trachurus japonicus. Next base: position 7,108,261 of record NC_140923.1, read on the forward strand.
TTCTCCAGCGCTGTGACAGCAGGGCCGAGCCGCAGAGAGACAGAGACAGAGTCCACACTACAGGCCTCCAGTGGGATAATACAAGCTAATAGCATAACAGGCTTTTAGCCCGCGGACCAAACGTGGGACACGGGCCCGGGCCAGTTGTGGCGTTCATGGCCGCTTTCTGGCGGTGGCGCGGAGTTAACAGCAACAATAACAGCTGAACAGGAGGTTAATGTCGTGGTCACTGAGGCCAAAATTCACCATAGTCTTAAAATCTAGTCGTAGCCTACCAATTTTGATGCAACACTTCCCCAATCTCGTTTTTTCTCACAGTTTTTTTTGTGTTGTTGTGAGAATGGAATGGGGCGTTTCATCATGTGGAGTTATGACATTTATTGCATCAGGAAACAGTCTTTAAACTTCAATCTACGGACAACTTCTCTTTTCTTCTCCCACAGATGCAATCAGAAACTGGTTTGAGGCTGACACAGCTTTGGTTCAAGGTGTTTTCTTTACTCAGCGTCACACATCTGTGGCCGTGGGGGGGCTGCTGTGAGGAGTTTGAGGGGGGAAAAAGAGACAGTTGTAAGAATATAAAAGCTCTCGGCTGACGACTCATCTTTTGAATGGACGTAGTGTCATCAGTAGAAGTTTAAAAGACACGGTGCAGGTTACGTCTACTGTCAGTCACTCTGTTAGTAGAGCCGTCACAATCATAACATTTTACATACAGTAACGGTTAATTGCCATAGAAATAAGACCAGACCTGGAGAGTTCCCCTTTATAAGAGGACCAGTCCACTCAAACGGTGGGAACTGTGATGGAAACTAGACACTTCTGTTAGTTTCATCCAGCTGTTTTTATACAGATGAATGGAAACCATGTGAACGGTCGTTTATATGCAAAATGATTGCGACCAGCTCAAACGGCGATTAGCTGTGTCATAATTGTGACGGGGGGCCTATCTGTGACTGAAGTGTGACAAGTTGTCGACTACAACATCATATAATCTGATGCATGTGCAGATTGAAAAGGGAACACCAAAAGTGACACCCCCTCACCGTTGCTGTTTGTTGCAGCATCCTTCCACAGAGCACAGTGTGTTATATTGTTTTGCAAAAGTTGGGTCAAAGTTTTTGTTAATGGTATTGAGAAAAGAAAATTGCATTTAAGCCCACTATGGGTCTTAAAATTAGTGTAGCTAATCATTCATCTATCAGACGATGGAGCCTAAACTTTGTGCAAAATTCTATTTTTGAGTAAATCTGGGATGAAAGTGGGTAGTTTTTTTCACATTGGATAATGCAGGTGCATGCGTCACGATTCATTAGCCAATGATATTGGATCAAACATCTGTCAATCAAACGTCTGAGAAAAACGAGGAGACTCGTCCACCACCACCGACACAAACTCTCCTCCGTCCCTAGTCCACTCTCCTCCTCCAGATCCCTGCGCTCCATCACTTAGCCTCGCTAGCTAAGTTAGCAAGCTATAACCAAGGGGGCAGTTGTCGGTCTGAGAAGTGAATCTCACTTCCGCGTTCAAAAAACTGCAATCCCCTCGGCTGTCGCTGGGGGCTGGCTCCAGAAGGGAGCAACTCCAATCGAGCCCCATGTTAAAATCGCCGACTTTACAGCTTAAAAAAACATATTTACAGCCTGGTACATTTTATTTTTTTGGTCTCAACCGATAGTTTCTACCCCCGCACACACTCTGAGGGGTGAATTCTTTTTAAACTCTACCGTTTTACTGTTATTAGGTTAAAAGTTCTGGCCAATTAGGGCGCAGAAACGTTGAGTGACAGGTCCGGAGACCGCTGCTTCGAGGCCAGTGGGCGGGCCCTCGGCCGGCCAACCGCCGCACCGCTCCAAATATGGCAAGTAGAATCCAACATGGCGCAGCTCAAACCCCCGTAGTAGCGGCACAAAAAAGACTCCCCCAAACCAATGGGTGACGTCACGGGTGCTACGTCCATTATTTTTACATTCTATGGCTATAACGTAGCAAGTCCTCTAGCTAAACACACTCCCACACACACACACACCGAGCTCACTCTCAACCCAAACATTGAATATCCCGCCCGCTCGATAACGACCAATCAAATTCGTTTTCCTTACTCGAGTAAACTCGAGGAAACTCGTGGAAAGAGGCGCGACAAACAGGACAAACGGCCGTTTCTGAACACCTTTAATGTGAACAGTTCAGCAAGTGGAGGATGAAATGATCTCCAAAAGGCGTAATGTTTCAGATGACACATTCCTAAAAACAATATTGTTATTTTCATTTTCAAAATGACAGAAAAGGAAAAGGGGGTGCAGCAAAGGTTTGGTCATCCTGCATGGTTAGTAGTAGCCCCCTCTTTGGAAACTATTTTTTTTTTATTTGATGATGCTTATATTATTATTTTTTGTTTATTTATTTCATTTTTGACACGTTCGAAATAAATAAATTCATTAATTCATTAATTCTTTCGTTCATTCATCACAGTGTAAATAGTAAATATCTATCTCAAGTCTTCTGGGTTTCCCATTCTTTTGCAGGCTGCTGCTGCTGCTTTGTTTCCCTTTTTTTTTTGTAGAAAACAAAAATAATACGCTGATATTGCTTCAAATATTACAAAAGAGTGTTTCATGTTTAACTTTTGGAGATCATTTCATCTTCCACTTGCTGAACTCTTCACATGAACAGACCAGTGGCGCCCAAACACGCTGTATAACATCATGTGTTAATGGACGGCAGGATTATGGCAGAGTGGTCAACGTGTGGTGATGGTCCTTTAACCAGCTCTGGGCTCAGTGAAGCTGCTGCTGCTGCTCATCACGTGTCCCCATAGAGTTTAATCACAGCCAGGAAGTAGGCCGTCTGTGTGTGTGTATGTGTGTGTGTGTCTCATTGACTTTCTGTGGCACTCTCTCACTCTACCCTCTCTCTCTCTCTAACTGTCTTACACTGTGTGTGTGTGTGTGTGTGTGTGTGTGGTTGTTTGCCAAAGCCTAATATAGTGATATCTCTTCTGCAAATAAGTTACAATGAAACTGAGTCTAAATGCTGCGAGCTACGGCGGCGACGACCGTCTGTTTACGTTTCCTCCTCCCTGGATTCAGGAAGAGGATGGTTAACTGTGCTGTACCTCGGGGGAGTATGTTGTGTGATCAAGATATTTGCATTTTTTTGCCTGTCCCTTCCCAGAAGCAAACTGTGGGCCGTCCTGCTGAGCCGTTGTGAGCGTCGTCGTCTTCCTGTAGCAGGAAACGCAATTTTTTTCTTTTCTTTTTTGACAGAAATTCATCTTAACTCAAGTCGCTAACTAGTTTTTCCTGCAGCCTTTGACCACACCACGGCACAGAGGAACGTTTCCTGGGATTATTAATATTATTATTATTATTGATCAAACTCCTTTAACGTGTCCAATCACAGCGTCTGTCTGAGTCGTCTTTCTGTCACTGTGCGCTCAGGAACATTTGCACTTGCATGTGTGCTTGTGCAATTCACAAAGCAGTTGGTTGGAGATTAGCTGTCCATCCCTCCTACACACACACACACACACACACACACACACACACACACACACACTCTGACACACACACACACACACACATGCACGCAGCCATCTCTCAGCAGTGGCAGGTGCACGTCGAAGTCGCTCTGTGGTCGCAGTCGGCTGTGTCCAACTGACTGAGAGCGACTCGCTGTCTTTCACTTACACACACGCACACACATGTACCTACACTGAGAAACAACAACACACACACATACACACAGATAATATACACACGCACGCACGCACGCACGCACACGCCAGGGGGAAGAGCCAGCAGATGTTTCAGATTTGGCCGCTGACCAAAAAAACTCACTTCTCCTTTTTACTACTTTTTCTTTTGGCGTTGTCAGTAACCATTTCCACGCACACACACGCACACACACACACACACACACACACACCTACACTGTGCCTTAACTATTATATTGCAATCGCAGCATTTCAATTCCTCCACAGTTCACGGTAAAACACTTCATTTTTCCGATTAAATCGACGGCTGAACTTTAAAGCCTCGGTGTCACTGTCTATGACGATATAAAAACAAAAAGCTCCTCTGTAAACTTTTGGTCACCTCTCTGTCTCACCGCACCACATTTCCCATCAGCCCCTTCCTGCGTCTTGCCACAACCCCCCCACGCCCCCACCCTCAACCCCAGCCTCCTCAGGAGCTTGTCTCCAATTTCTAAAGAGACAGGTTCAGATCTCCTCCTGTTCTGCTGCTTTCCCACTAAAGTCAGGCTGTCTTTATGCTTCAAGTGGCCCAATTCTGACTTTTTTCCACTCAAGTGGCGCAGATCGGATCTGTAACATGAACGTGTACACGAGAGAAAAAAAAGCACGATATCGGATACTGATCAAAGTCAAAGTCAGCTTTATTGTCAATCTACAATACAGGACATACAGAGGATTGAAGTTGCGTTTCTCTCAGACCCTCGGTACAGACAATAAACATTTAAGACAATCTACAAATCTAGAATATATTATAAAAAAATATAAAAACTAAACCAGTACTAAAAAAAGTAAAAAAGATCGGATGCTGGCCTCCGTTATATGTGGAAATAAATCAGATACAAAGCGGATTTCAGTCTAAACAGACAGATGGGATATTCCCTTCCTGGCACTGTGAGTCGTATGTTATCAATAATGCGTCGATAGCGCATATTGATGACAGTGTGTGCAGCTGACCGGCTGACTTCCTCTTCTGCTTTGGTAGCCAACTGCGTCTATGCGTGTCGTTTCACGCAGGCCAAGCAGGCGTAAATGCAGATACAGTAACAGATATGGGTCACTTCAATAAAACATGTGAACAGACGGACGAAAAGATCGGATAAAGGCAACAAATTGGAATAAACAGCCGTAGTTTTAAAGGTTTTAAAAGGCTTTAAAGTCTTTTTCTAGTTTGTTGTCTTTGTATTTGATGGAGACAGTGTGATGCACTTGCTCAGTTTTACCTCCAGCCTATGGTGGCCCTGAGCGCTCAACATACATAAGAAAACGCATGCAAAGACACAAACGTGCTACACATTTATAAAAGTGTTTCCAGGGACACTTTTGTTTGATGCTTCTTGACTTCAGAAGTTATGAAGACAACTACGAATTAGAGGTGTTTGATTAGTTTATTATAATCATAGTCATTACTGCTTGATTTTGAATTGAAAATATAAAAATATGTACTTAACTTTGTTTTTAGCCTGTTTTTTTTCCCCCGTGAATTTGTAGCACGGTCGCTCCAGTTGGACCTTTTTATTTCTATATAGAGTCAATAATAGCTAATACATGGAACATAAAACAAACACCACAATTGCAATATCCTACAGTTAAGCTGAGTCAAACAAACACCGTTTTGGTTTGATTTTAGTCTTTCTTGTAAAGGAATATCTAGATTTCAGATTTCTGATGCGTGTGTGTGTGTGTGTGTGTGTGTGAACGTCGACAGCCCTTTACGGATTCAGCTGATTGTTCAACTTTAGATCCACTGTGTGGAATTTTGCAGTTTCCGACTCAGACCCCGGCAAGAGGAAGAAGTGTTTAGTGGCTCTTGCATCACGACACTGAATCTGGTTCCACACTAGTCTGTTCCTCAGACGGTAAACAGAGACTAATAATAAACGTTTCTTCTTCTTAATTAATCTGGCCGAGTCGGGAAAAGGCCCCGCCCATCATCATCACGACACGTACAGTGTTTCCGTCAAAACTTCCATTTTGCAACTCCTGTGGACTCTTTCAGACGTTCAAGCTGTTTTCATTGAAGATCCGACTCTGACTAATTTACAACCGACATAATAAGGTTCAATTTTAAGCAATTTACAGGCCAGAAATAGTGCGTGAGGTCAGAGTCAGCGTGACCTTTCTGAGAAACCTTTACTACACCATCAGCAGCAGCAGCAGGAAGAGGAGGAGGAGGAGGAGAGAGAATGTGATTCACCGAGGACAGGACATGTGTTATGTGATATTTCCTGAAAAGATGAGTTTTCACCCGATTACATAAGAAAAGGCGGGGCGGCGATGTGACAGACAATCAGCGAGCAGGTAGAGTCTCACGGCAACAGGATACGTGAGCTGACTGCTCGGTTTGTTTGGAAATAAAAGCCGAGCAGCGTCCATTTTTCTTTCTTCTACTTCCATTCACTTCATCGCGAGCAGGTTTTCCTGTTCTGCGTCGGCTCAGCTGTTCAAATAAAGTTTCATCAAATCAGAGTTGGGGGGGGGGGGGGGGTTGTTTGTGATGGCAAACCGCGGAGTGGGAACTCGGTGAACCTGGACCGGCACCCACAGCGGCTCGGGGTCGGCCGCACAGTGTGAAGAAGGGCCGGGGCGGGGGGGCCGGGTCAGAGTCTGGGAAAAGCAGCAGGTTCTCTTGTTATTGTGGGAGAAAGTGAGACGATGTTTTAAAGTCGACGTCTGAAAAGAAAAAGGAGACTGTTAAAGGGATAGTTCACCCAAAATTGAAATTTCACTCATTAGCCTATATACTCACCCTCATGTGGACTAAGGGCTGGGAGAAGTTTCAGAGTCCTCCGTGGCTTCTCTGAGTTACAGGGGGTCTCGGCGTAGCAGTGCATGTCCATTATAACGGTTGCAAATGGATACCAACTGTCTTCGTAACAAAAAGACACACCAAAAAACATCCAAATACCTCCATGCTGCTCGTATGTAATGTCCGTCTTGTATTGAAGCCCCGAAATGCGAAATTGTTCCAAAAAAAATTAAATAAGTCTATATTTCAAGCTTGTTTTGTAGTGGAAGCTCCTCTTCCTGGAATAGGACAGACCCTGGTTTGTCCAAATTGAGTGACATTTCAATTTTGGGTGAACTATCCCTTTAAAAACTCAAACTCACACACATACACAGGTCCATACATTTGATCTTGGGCGTGTCCCGGCTCTATACGGAGGCGTGACCCCCCCCCCCCCGCGGTTATGAGTCGTCACTCATACCATAACAAAACAAAAAAGAAAAGCTGAGCAGGAAAGTCCGGTGAGGTTTGACACACAGCTGCTTCACCAGACCTGGAAAGTCCAGTGATTCTGAGAAAATGACCCGAGTCATATCACAAGAGCGCAGATATCAGTAAACAGCAGGCACAAAGTCTGTATTGTAAACTGTTGGGACACAGATGCATTGTGGGAGAATGAGGATCTGGCGTTTTTAGAGACTATAATGTTTTAGAGACGAAAGGTGAAGGTCACAGTAGTTGTTGTATTCTTTTATTTACATATTAATCATTTTGTTTTTTGTGTTTCACAGAGAACTGAATGATGTCACAAGGAACCACTTTGTGTACGTTTACCCAGAATGCTTTGCATATGAGGTAAGTGGACAGTTTTTATATTTAATCATGATATGTTTGTTTTTTTTTTTGTTCTTTTTTCGGTTTTCTTTTAATTTGTACAGTTTGTATCTTTTTTCTTTTACTTTTTTGGGATAACTTTATTACAGACTCAGGTCCATTATAAAAATGAATAAGAAAGAAAGAAAAAATACACAATAAGACACAATACGATTAAAAAAAAAAAGATCAATGGTGAATAGAAACTGGGACAGTAGCACAAAAAAAAAATACTCTTGACTGTTTTATATTGTGAAGGAGAAGATAGGTGAATCTGGGGAGTCAAACTCATTTTAGTTCATGTGCCACATACAGCACAGTTTGATCTCCAGTGGAGCCGACTGGTAGAATAACAGCATAGTAACCCATAGATAACAAGAAGTTGGTTATTAGTGCAAAAAATTACATTATTAAGATGTTTACATTGAATGAATGAATGAATGAATGAATGTCCCTTTTTACAAAACATATTATGAACAACTTGAAATTCCTGGAGACAAATATGTGCAGCTTCTACAACAACATCTGAGTTTTCTAGACTTTTCATGTTCGACACCTCTTTATCTCCGCCTGGTGATTTACACAACAGCTTATGCAAAATGCAAAAAAGTTTTACTGCACTTTACTGTGTGTGTATGTGTGAGTGTGTGAGTGTGTGTGTGTGTGTGTGTACTTTAGGACATGGAGCCGAGGTTGGGGTGGTGGGGGTTATGAGAACTGTAGCAGTGAAAATGGCTTCACAGTGGGATCAAAGGTTGAGAAACGCAGCCTGAGTTTAAAGAGCAGAGCATCTGAACCGGTGTGTGTGTGTGTGTGTCTGTGTGTGTCTGTGTGTGTGTGTGTGTCAGCTCGGGGACATCCTGACACCACGACAGGGAAAACGAAAGCAGAGACAGGTTTGTGTGCACGTGTGAGAGCCGAGGTGTGTGTATGTGTGTGTCTGTGTGTATGTGTTCAAGTGAGAGCATACTCACAAATTTTGTGTGTGTTCGAATGAGAGTTGTTTGTGCAAATATGCTCTGTGTGTGTGTGAGTGTGTGACCTGCGAAACACAGCTGCTTCCACCAGCACTCAGAGCTTTTTAAAAGCATTTTTAAAATTACCCATCTCTCTCTCTCTCTGTCTCTCTCTGTCTCTCACTTTATATTGTGTTATCTGCCATCTCACTTAGTGTGAGGCTTATTATCAAAACAGGGACGAGGCTTATTATTATTATTATTATGTAAGTGCTGAATGTACAGTCACAGCCTTTGTCTCTCACTCACTCTCTGTTTTCTCTCCGACATCCATTCGCTTTGATTCAGAAACGTCTGCAGACTTGGAAGGAAAAGCAACTTTGAAACTGTTGCGGTTTTGCTGTGAACGTGCACGTAAAAGTTTTTTTTTTTTTTTTTTCTTATCCTTCGAGATGTAGCGTAGAGAAATGAAACAGACTGAGATGTGAATGAGACACACAAACACACAAACACACAGACACACACGTGCAGCCTGTGCGAGACAAGGAGGAGGTGTGGGTTCTTGCAGCAGTTTGTAGGAAAGCTGGTTTTGGTTTCAACATCTCCGTCCATGCATGAAGTCGACTCTGTAGAGTAGGGCTGCAACTAACGATTATATTCATTGTCCATTAATCTGTCCATTATGTAAACGATTAATCGATCAGTTGTTTGGTCAGTAAAATGTTGAAAAATGTTGAAAAATATCAATCAGTGTTTCTCAAACCACCAGACGACATCCTCAAATGTCTTGTTTTGTCCACAAACCAAGGAGAGACTCAGTTTATTGTCATAAAGGAACAAAGAAACCAGAAATATTCACATTTAAGAAGCTGAAATCAGAGAATTTGGACTTTTTTTCTTAAAGGGATAGTTCAACATTTTGGCAAATTGACCCATTGCCATAATCCCTATAGTCATAGCAGTAGGTTTGTTACCTTTTTGTCGGTGCAAGCTATTGTGCTATGTTTTAGAGGTACATTCATGCAAAACCGCTGATGCGCGTTGCCTTCAGGGACAGTTTTTCAGCAAACAGTCTCTGCATTTACCTCTAAAACAACTCTGTCTGGCAACGTTGTGTTATTATCTCATAGCGTGGTGAATGTGCAGGTCACAACTTGTCCACCAGAGCGTTTTGGAGTTGTTGGATTGTGAATTTGATGAGTTTGATGAGGGAAACCAAGAAATCCCATGAGCCTCCGTAGCGTAGCTCTGAGCAGCTCGCGGCTCTGCTCCGCCGTTCTAAAAACAGCTTGCACCGACAATTAAAGGTAACGAACCTACTGCTATGACTATAGGGATTATGGCAATGGGCCAATTTGCCAAAAATGTTGAACTATCCCTTTTAAAAAAACCTTCTCAAACCGATTAATTTAATAATCCATCCATTTTTGATTAATCGATTACTGTAAAGAAATGGTTTGGAAGAACTGATATTACATAACCAACTCAGCCATACACACATACACTCATCGATAATATGAGGCCATTTCATTATTCAGTAAGCAGCAGTAGCTTTTTAAATTTTATTTTACTTTTTTACAATATTCGCCTCAGTTTTACACAGGTGTCAATAATATCAGTGTAAAATGGGAATAATATAATAATATAATACTCAGCTCTGCCTCAGTGTAATGTGAGTCCTAAATGTGAGATCAACAGGCCATGTAAATGATTCAGTCTCTAGAAAGGCTGAGGGAGGGAGGGAGGGAGCGCTGCCTAGGGCTAACAGGAGGGAGGAGTGTGTGTGTGTGTGTGTGTGTGTTGTGGGAGGAGACAGGGAGGAGTGTGTGTCTACGTGATGGGGGAGGGGACACAGAGAGAGAGAGAGAGAGAGGATTTGTGGCATGTAGTTTGTCAGCTGTCATTAGGCGCAGATGACACACACACTCACACACACGCACAAGAGAGAGTGAAAGAGAGAGAGAAATACACAACGAGATTGTGTTTATGCAGCGTGTGCAGCGTGTGTGTGTGTAAGTGTGTATAAGTGTGTTGACAGTATAGTGTGAGCACCTGGTGGCCGCTATGGGATGGCCGATGGTCGATGGTCAGCTCTGGACTGGTTATGGACAGGTTGAACCAACGCAGAGGTAAGTCAGTGAAGTGTGTGTGTCTGTGTGTGTGTGTGTGTGTGTGTTGCTCTTCACTGAACATCAGCTGTGTTGTTGACGAACCTGTTAATCAACGTTGGGAGTGATACCAGATTCCAGCTCTTGTTATTGTGATCTGGGCCAGTTGAGTAACTGCTGTGTTTGCTGTGTATGTGTGTGTGTCTATATGTGTGTGTATATGTATATGTATACGTGTGTGTTTGTATGTGTGTGTTTTACCTTCTGGATCTTAAACAACCGGAGTTACGTGGGGGAAAAACAACAAAAGTACCGTTAGTTGGTTTAGTTTCAGAATGAATCCTACTGGTTTAACTCACATGTTGATATGACTGGAATGACGTGACCAGTGAGTGACCAGTTGACAACATGTTGACAGTCCAGACCCATGAGTCCTCATCATCATCATCATCATCATCATCATTACTATTGTTGTTGTTATTACATAATAGAGCTCAGGCCACACCCACCTGAACTCTCACCTTCGTTTTAAACATCTGTGGAGTTTCATGACTGTGTGTTTAAACACAGCTGTGATGCTGCCCCACTGACAACAGACACACACACACATGTTTGTATGGCTATCTTTGTGAGGACACTCATTGACATAATGTATTCCCTAGCCCCTTACCCTTAACCATTCAAAATAAATGCCTAACCTTAACCATTACTCTTAACCGTACTTAAACCTAATTATAATAACCTAGTTATTATAACCTAGTTATTATAAAGTCTTAACCTTGGAAGGGGTCTGAGAACCTGAGAACCGGCCAAAATGTCCTCACTCTGATGGTTTAAAACTCAAACTAGTCCTCACATGTATAACTATACAAGTACACACACACACACACGCATGTAAACACCTGCCCAAAACAGCCTCAGTGGTAGTTCCCACTCACACAAACACACACACACACACACACACACACGCACACACACACACACACACACACACACACACACACACACACACTAACACAGAGACTAGTATGGCAAGTATGGAAAATGGAAACTATTGTATTTATCTTCTTAATACTTATCTGGGTTTGGTCTCATCTGAAGTTATTTGGGTTAATTATTTTGTACCTATAGCTACAACGTCCTGGAAATTAGAATAATCAGAATAATGAAAACAAATGATTAATTGCATCATTTATTTACATGAGACACACCTATTTACTCTTCTTTTACTGAGAAGTCTGGAAATTAAGGTCTGGATTGGAAAAAGTCTGGAATTTTGAAATCTGAAATGTGTAGGAACCCTGCAACACCAGCTACACAGTCACAGCTGATGATGATAATAATAATAATAGGATGATAACTATAATGTGTATTTGTTCCTAAACAGTGAGGAGTTGGATGCTCAGTGTGTGTGTGACCGTCTTAGTCAGAAGTGGACTTTGAGCTGCCATGTATTATTGTGGTTCTGACACACTGTGTGAGTGTGTGTGTGGCTGTGTGTGTGTGTGTGTGTGTGTGTGTTTGGGGGGGGGAGTGGTTGTGAATGACACACACACACACACACACACACACACACACACACACACACACACACACAGAGTGCAGAGTCAGCAGGCCGAGCTGCTCTGTCACCTGAGGTCTAACCAGCCAACTGTTAACTCAGTTTGCTCTGCTTCGATAACAACTGCTGTTAACACTCATTCAGAAAGCATGTTCACACAGCCGGGGGGCTGGAGGGGGAGGGGGAGGGGGAGGGGGGGCAACAACAGCAACTTCACTTCATAGTCTTTAACAAGTTGTTGAGTGCTTGAGTTTTTAATAAACAATAGAAACAATAGAACTCTGAAAGTTAGAAAAGTTCTTTTTTTTTTCAACTTTCATGTGTTTTTCAGATTTCCACCAACTGGAAAAAAAACAAAAACAAAACAAAGTTGTGTATCCTGTGGTCAGATTATGTCATCCGGTGTTTCTTTCTGTCACATCGACCCACAGCCACTCAGCTGTGACTGTATGGTAATTTTCACACTGACACCGGTCAACGCTGCTGCTGCTGCTGCTGCTGCTGCTGCTGCTGCTGATAAGTCATTCAGGGAGTTGAAGGTGGAGTTTGACCTCTGGGCTGAAACTCCTGCAGTGTGTCTCTATGTGTGTCACTGTGTGTGTGTGTGTGTTTTTGCTTTCATTTTGTATCAGTGTTATCTGAAGCTTGCGCCCATCAGGTGGAGTCTTCATATCAGATTGAAACTTCTCAGTGCGTTTTGTCGTCGTACTTATAAATCTCACACATCGTGCTGTAACGAGTAAACCTTCAGTTTTTATTCAACCTTAAGGAGCTTCATGTGAAACTCAAAAGCCAAGAGACGCCTCAAGAGTTTGTGTCCAGATCTGGAGACGAGACAAGAGGGGGCGAGTGTCACTGACGAAAAACAAAGCCTCTCTCATATGTCTCTATCTGTGTGTGTGTGTGTGTGTGTACAAGCTCCACTCTGATGTCCTGACTGTGTTTTTCCAAGCTCGCTCAAGAGTCCAGAGGTTTAACCACCACTGGACAGATTTGGGGCACGAACGCTCTCCACTCTGCTGCCTCGGCGCTTGCGTTAGTCGTCAATCAAGATCCTTGGACCAACTCCATCAGATTTACAGATGGTTCAACTAGAGCTGCAACAATTTAATCGAACAATAATGGTAGTTTTTTAAAGAAAAAAAAGTCAAAATTCTCAGATTTCAGCTTCTTAAAAGGAACATTGTGTAGGAATTCCTCCCATCTAGCGTTGCGGTTGTATATCGCAAGCAACTCAATCGTATTTTTCATGCTGCATTCACGTGAAATTGGGCAGACGGCAGACGGATGACAGCCGCTGCACGTAACGGCATAAACAATATGTTGTCATGGTGATGTCGTATTGTCTACCTGACCCACGTTTTACCGGCTTTCTCTCGACTTCTGTGACTAAAATGACATCTGGTTTGTTACCGACGGCCGTCTGCCCGACTGCAGGTGAATGCAGCATCAGTGTAACGCTCCATTCCTCCTCACTGCGTTACCGCGGTGACTTTTCACAGACGCCACCTCGACCTGAGCCGACAGGTTGTTGAAGGGGGGGATTACTGATTAATGAAAAACATACTTTTGAACCAAGTAACAGGAGAAGTTACACAATGTCCCTTTAAATGTGAATATTTCTGGTTTCTTTGTTCAAATTCAAATTCACATTTAGCACCATATCATGCAGAAGCAGTTCAGAGTGCTTTACATAGAGATAGGACAACATATAAAAAAGTAAACAGCAATAGATACTAAGACACACTGAAGTTCATACACACAAAGACATTTAAGGAAATGCACAGCTAAACAGAAAAGTCTTAAAGGCCCCATGGCATGAAAAATGTGATTTTTGTTATTTTTTCGTGCTTGGGGAGGTCTCTGGGCCACGTATATACTGCCCCATGCATCAAACTGGTCATAAACGGAGAAACACACACCGCCCATTTGTAGCAACATTCTCTTTGAGACGAGCAGATAGCACTTCCTCCTTTCTGTGATGTCACACACAAGGTAACTCCGCCCACCGTGACCAGTTGTTTTTTTGAATTTTTTTGAATGCAGCTTAGGCTTCAGTTAATTGCCTGTGATTGGACTGACCACATGCCACTCAAAAACAGTCAGCCAATCAGAGGAGAGGTTCTCATTCTCTCTTCTGATTGGCCAAATGACCTGTGCCTGCTAGAGCTCCAGAAAGAGGCAACAGAAAGGGGCAGTATAAACGATACTAAGCAGATCACAGGTACTCAAAACCAATGATACATCTTGTTAGGGATATCAGCAGGTAAATAAACCCAGAGAAAAGTGCACAGCATGGGGCCTTTAAGTTTGGCTTTGAAGGAGCACAATGTCGGAGCATTTCTGAGATCATGTGGTCGACTACGACAATAAACTGAGTCTAATGGTTTAAATAATGGACCGATCGATCGATAATGAAAATAATTGTTAGTTGCAGTTGTAGATTTAAACGTTTGTCGTTCTGTTTAGTTTCACGTATTTTACTGTGAAGGCGTCAGATCTGGGAACAGCATTTGGAGGACTATTGGTTTTTGTGTGTGTGTGTGTGTGTGAGCGCATGCGTGCATCTGTGCATACTCACACAATTGAGCCGGCATCTGGGCAGGCATGTTCAGCGTTATTGATTGCGGTCTATAATCGATCAGACTCTCACATTACATGAAGCTGCACATATGCAGAGTGATGAGAGGCTGAGCTGAGCTGAGCGGCCTCCTGGAAACAGCTGGTTTAAACCAGACAAGCTCTGCTCTAGTTTTTTATTTTTTTTATTTTCCTTCTTCTTCGTCTTGGTCTTCTTGTCAGAGGTCAGCTTCCAGTCAAACAGCTGCTCTCCTCTGGTCGAGTCAGTTTGTGGTTCACCATCATCATCACGATCTGGACGGTGCTGGTGACAGTAACACCTTCCTCATTTAGCTGCGGGCGGCTCGCCTTTAACTCTACAGCATTGATGATGATGGTGATGATGGTGATGGTGATGAGGTTAAAACCACATGTGAGAATCTTATTTAACGGCCTTCGCGCTCCGGTGACGCTGAGTTGAAAGTTTGACCTGTGCCGCTGCTCAAACACCAATTAGTCTGCGTTTGTTGAGCTGATGAAGAGTGGGGGGCAGGATGGAGGGGTTAAGTGGGGGAGGGAAGGGGCTGTTTACAGAATAAAGGGCATTCTGGTTGACGTGGGTCAGTGTGTACAGCTTGAATTTAGTGGCGACTCACTGCACACACACACAGAAAGGTGTTTGCTTGTCATTCCGGCACACGGGTGTCAGGAGTCCTCGGAAACTTTGACAACAATTCAATGAAAATAAAAAAAGAAAGGCCCTTTTTTTGTCATTGTGACCAAATTATATACAGCAGAACTGGTTAAAAATACTGTAATAACGGACATAAGACTGTTTATTAATCCCACACATGGGACATTTGGTTGTAGTTTGCAAATATAGAAATATAGAAACGATATAAGACAAACATATAGTTATGTACCAAAAAGTTTCAGGAATATATTCATTTTTTTACAAGAAGAGAATAAAGTTATATACACAGTGTTGGTAGTTGTAAGGCATAAGAAAGTATTGCACAGTTGGGAGGTGTACAGCAGTAAGATGTGAAGTTTGTACACAAAAATTTGGACAGTTGGACATAAATAACAACTGTAAACTGGAGGATGGGCTGTGTAATGTGGGTCGTAAAAATTCCACATGCGGTGCATCAGCTTTGTCCAGGGTGCAAAGAAAAAAAAAAGGTTTTGCATGAAATTTGAAAGGACACAACTGTCGAAGCCGTAATGGAAATCAGAAAGTGCCGCATGCAGCATCTCCAGCTCTCAAACCTCTGGCATACAGACTATTACTGAAGGTGAACAAAGAGGAATTATTAATTAAGACAGTGTCAGGATGATGCGTTTTCTTGATTTCCTTTCAAAGGTATAGATGTTGGTAGGTGGACGTCTCCGCTCCTCAGACTGGACGTTCAGTGTGTGTCGGACGTTGCTGTGACATCATCAGAGAGGCCTAACGTCGTCGTTATCCTCTTTAGCTGCATGTATCCAGATCCAGCGTTTTTAATGTTAAAGCCACAGAAAGGCAGACTTCCAATTAAAGCTGCAGAATAAGAGCTAATCTGAAATAATCTATCTATATTTGGGCGTCACAGTTAGACCAGCCAGTACACACACACACACACATACACACACACACACATGTACATCCAACATGGGAAGCAGAGTAAAGATAGATGAGAGGAATCACAGCAGGGAGGCTTTTGTCACACTAAATTTGAAACCGTGACTGAAAGAAGTTGAACTGAATCTGATGGATTTATTTATATCAAAATCACACACTTGTTATTATCCTATCAGAAATGACCGTTTCTACAGTTTTGCTTCCACCAGTGTGTGTGTGTGTGTGTGTGTGTGTGTGTGTGTGTGTGTGTTCCCACAACCACCTGTCAGTGAACTTTAATGAGCCGTAACTTACTGGACATGCAGGTCCTGTTTTCTCTGTGTATAAGGCCAAGTCATCAATTTCTAGTCAGACAGAAGTGAGTGAAATAACGTGATTGGTTGAGGAGTTGTTCCTTGTTCCGTCTTGGCAGCGACAGCCGGCCGGAGGAGGAGTGCCTTCTACTTTGTACCCAGATAACACTAAGTTTTTATACTGTGTCAGTCAGCTGAGGTGAAAACTGAATTGTAACTCCACAACAACTCCACGACTCGTCCGCTCTCTAGCTCTGCTGTTGAGAGGTGATGCTGCTGTCCATCTAAAGCCAGGCTATAGATCAACAAAATGCTTGTTGTCCCTGGCAACAGTGGGTAAGCCATGCAGCAGCCGCCATAAAGCCGGCGGCTCAGAGCAGCAGCAGCACCATCATCATCGCTGTGGCACCAAACAGCAGAGATGTACATAAAGAGATTGGACGTATTGACGCGGACACGCCGATGTGCAGAGATGCACACACACACACACACACACACACACTAATACACACACATGCACGCAGGGACGTACATAAACACACCCACCGTCATGTCGCCGGCCCCTCCGCCTGTGTGTTCTTAATCCAGCCACAGCAGGGTATTAAATCTACTTTATGTTTGTGTGTGATGGGGAGGCTTCGCTGGCTTAAAGACTGCGGCCTTGACAGGAGCTTAGACGCCATGGGGAGGAGGAGGAGGAGGAGGAGGAGGAGGAGGAAGGTCCCACCTCTCGTCTCCACCATCACACCCACTGTCATGTTTTACATCAGGACCAGATCAGTCCCTGCTTTTAGTGTTCAAACAAAGGATATAAACCAATAATAACGAGGACATAACACCTCAGACTGTTCAACTTGAAAGAGTCAAAAAATATAAACATGATATTGTTTTACATGGTAGAAAAGTATTTTTTATAAAGAGTTCAATGCTGATTAGATCCACAGACCTCAATGTGTAGCGAAGGCAGGATTCAGACCAGCTGCATTGTCTATAACATGGAATACAGAGTTATTAGGGACAAATATACATTTTCATTTCTGGTCTGGTCTCCCCTCCTCTATGTCTCTAACCCTCCTCTCCTCCATGTGCGTTTGTTTCCAACGAAGCCGGTGAGAAATCAATCCATGGAGCGGTGGATAACGTTATTTATCATCTACCATGTTACCATGTGTATATCTGTGTAGTCTTATCTGTCATAGGCCTGTTCCATTAATACGTTTTAAATCGTAATTGTATAATTTAGTTGGGACGATGTTAAAAACATGCAAATCCTAAAAACGATTTTTCACTATTTTTCAGATCAGTGGTTGGTTGGTCGCTGCTGCCGCTGTGTTTTTAAAATTAGCGAGTTTGATTCTCGTGTGGGACGACGCTCTGGCCAATCACAAAAATAATTTCTTTGTCTTTTGTCATTGCACAAAAAAATCGGAATGGGAAATATGGTTTTTTAGAGAAGGAAATTTGGGATTTTATTTTTGTGCAAAATCGAACAGCCATAATCCGCCATAAACAAGAGATTACGGGTTACAGGGCGCGTTTGTGTCGCGGCGCGGTGTAGGTCTGATCTTACTGGGTTGGTTTTCAGCTAAGAGACGCTAGGTGGAAGGCAGAGAGCCTCCATTCTCCCTGGAACTAGTTACAAGTCGATGATTTAATCAGCACTAGGACTCTGGAGCTGGTTAATTAAGGGAAAATGTAGCAGAGTTAAGGTGAAAATCCTGCAAAGTTCCTCTTTAATGTTGTTGTAAAGATCCACAGGCCTCAATGTGTAGCTAAGGCAGAGTTATGTAATGTCTACAAGGGACAAATATACAAATATATTCATTTAATGCCACAATACATAAGAGCCACCCCATTAATTAGTTCTTACATCAAACACAAAGATGCACTTGTTCCACTGTCCTCACAAAAACACATTAGCTTTAATTTAGTGCTGTCAGTCATTACATAAGACTGCGTGGTCAGTGTCTTTTTTTTTTTTTGTTTGTTCCATGCTCAAAACCTCAATTATTCTGCAAGCTAAGGCCTGAGGATGAGTCACTCCTTTAATAAGCACCCATAGTGTGTTTTACCTCCATGACAACTATCATTTTGTCAGGCGAGGTCTCGCATGCAAATGGTGATTGTCACATCGACCGTCGTCTATTCACGCTCTCATCTGCTCCCTGTTGCATGCGTGCTCCTTGTAATTATCCAGACCCCCCTGCATTAACAAACCCTCCTTCACTTCATGTGTATGTGTGAGTTTATATTCTAACAGCCAATCTCCTAAATAGGTTGCACAGCGTCGCTCTCTCTCTTACTCTCTTTCTTTCTTTCTTCTCATCTGACCTCCATCTGGCTGTAACCTGACACCACGCCTGCTCCCTCCCTCCCCAGTCACCTGTAACAGACAAGGAAGTAAAAAAAAAAAAAAAACACAGCATATTCCTTGAAAGCTGAACAGACCAGAAAATACAGTTTGTAGTCGCCACTGTCCGGTGTAGTGAATGCAGAGACAGGAGGGTTAAACACAGATCAGATGTGACTGGAGGTGGGAATGTGTGGGAATAGTAATATTATATTAATATTATAATATTTTATAAGGAAGGAATCATGAATATTTTAATTTTAACTGAATCAAGTGGACTTTTAGAATAGAGAATACTTTATTCATCCCTAGCAGGGAAATTCAAGGGCTCCAGACTAACTTTTTGACCCTCTAGCTTAAAATGTTGGGAGCACAAGCAGAAAATTTAGGTTCACACACCATAAATCGACTTGCAAAGCAAATATTCACATTTCCTTTTCATTCATCGTGATCAAAAATATCAAATTTACTGGTTGAACATGAACAATTACACACTAAAAACAGTTGGGTTAAAAAATAACCCAATTTTAACCCAACTGCTGGTTCAAATAAGGACGAACCCCTTTTTTGGGTTAATTTTAACCCAATGGGTTGGGTTAATCTTTTTGACCCAATTTTTGGTTTGAATATTCAACCCAAGAGTTGGGTTATGCTAACTACAATGTTGGGTTATTTTTATCCTAACTATTGGGTCGTGTATAAAGCACTTGCTCGACCCAATAGTTGGGTTAAAAATAACCCAATGTTGTAGTGCGCGGACAGCATTTTTCAAATGAACCGGCCGGTTAAGTCACAGAATTACCCAACCCAAGCCAACAAATGGGTTACTCACTGAAAAACAACCCAATTACTTGCACAACCCAGGAATTGGGTTAAATTCATAGCCCTATAACCCTGAAAATGGGTTACACTCTGGAAAAATAACTTTATTTTAATTTAACTCAACACCAATAACTCAGAAATTGGGTTACAGAGATAACCCAACATTTTTTAGTGTGTAAATGAAAAATTTACTTGGACCGTCTCAAATTTTAGGGGCAAAACGCTTCCATTTAGGAGCAAAAGTCTGGAGCCTTGAAAACCAACAAGATGTTGTATATTCAGTAGTTTTTTATCCCAGAGTTTGTGTTTCTATAAAGCAGCTGTGATGATGTGACAGCGCTACAAACGCACCTGTTACAGCTCCACCTTTGTCACTACTGGTTTTTCAGAAAACAAAAACAAAAAACAAAAAAAACAAAGAAAAAAGGAGCAGCAGCAGCAATGGTGGTGGTGGTGGTGGTGGTTTCTATTGGAGACAGAGTCCACTTAAGCAGGAGGCTGTGATCAGTCCTCAGCTTTAATTCCTTAATGGCTGGTTTGACCCTCTGGCCTCGTCTCTCTTTCTGAAGCTCTTGGCTCCTCTGATTGCATTAGTATTGGGCTGAACAGGCTGAAGGCTTTTGTCGCAGGCTACATTAGTGTTAATTCATTGTGTGTGTGTGTGCATGTGTGTATAGTGCTGGTGTATACAAGACAATATGTGTCTCTGCGTTTGCAAAATGTGGGACTGTTAGGATTTGCTTGATTGAGACATTGTTTGAAAATGTCTTCTTCTGTATGTGTGTGTGTACATGTCTTTATGACCATACAGAGTTTTTGGATGCCTGTACTTTCTGCAGCTTAGTTCATTTTCTTTTAGTTTTAGTTTGGTTTATTTGTTTCATTCATTGAAAAAAAGAGATACACAAAGAGAAACAGTTCAATACAAAAAAAATAATGAATGAAAGGGGCAGAAAGAAACAAACTTAGGTTGTCTACCCATTCAAGAAATCCTTTCACAAATTAGATAATATATAGGTAGGTATAGCCACTGACAGTCACGAGGTACCAGTGAGGAGAAGTGATGACGTGTGGCAGTCACATATATGAATCAAAGCAAAAAATACTAGTAAATTCCTAGGTCTGAATACTTTTATATCATCTGTCAACTTCTATTTTTGCAACTATCTACATACCTAATGATATTTATTTATATGCAGACAACCATTACTTATAGTGATTGGTTTTTATACCACCTGGTCTTGTCCGATCAGGAGTGTCAGTGAGGTGTGTTTCACCTGTTTTTTTTTTTTACGTCACTTATTCTTTATCGAATCCACATTCAGTTACATGTCTCCAGAGGCGAGAGTCAAATAACTTAGATACTTGTGTGTAATTACTGCTCTTATTAACCTGGAACGAGTTTTTCCTGAATGGGTTGGGATGAGGGAGGTGAAAAAACAAAACAAAAAAACAAACCCTCGGCTTTTGATAAAGGCTTCGCTTTGATGCTTTGAGCTCAGTGTAAACAGGTTAACAAAGCAAGGAGAGAACAATGAAGAGTCTGCGGGTCATAGTTATTAAAGTTCATCCTCATGGCGTCGTCAATAAGTTTTATAGATTTCTTGCCAATCAGTGCAGCAGTTGTTCAGATATATCAATTAAAAAGCCAAACGTGTTTTTAATATCTGAACAAAAACATTTCATGGCAATCATCCAAAAGATATTTCTCTCTGATCGTCACCGTCACTGATGAAGTGATGAAGTGATGAACATGAATAGAAACATGGCGCTGCAGGCTCGGTGTTGGTGACCAGCTCCACTGGTGATCATAACAGCTGATTAACAAGGCCTCCTGTTGCATTATGGGAACTGTCTAACAGAGCAACCAGAGCCAAAGACACCAACACTTTGTTTGAGGGTCTTCCCCTCCCCTCTCCTCTCCTCTCCTCTCCTCTCCTCTCCTCTCCTCTCCTCTCCTCTCCTCTCCTCTCCTCTCCTCCTCCTCCGCCTTGCCTCCTCCAGTTTCCTCTCCTCTCCTTCTTTCCTCCTGTCTCCTCTCCTCCTCCTCGCCTCCTCCAGTTTCCTCTCCTCTCCTTTCCTCTCATCCTTCTTTGCCTTCTCTCCTCTCCTCTCCTCCTTTCCTCCTGTCTCCTCTCCTTCTCTCCTCTCCTTTCCCCTGTCTCCTCTCCTCCTTCTTCCTCTCCTCCTGTCTCCTCTCCTTCTCTCCTCTCCTCTCCTCTCCTCTCCTCTCCTCTCCTTTCCCCCTGTCTCCTCTCCTCCTTCTTCCTCTCCTCCTGTCTCCTCTCCTCCTTCTTCCTCTCCTCCTGTCTCCTCTCCTCTCCTCTCCTCTCCTCTCCTCTCCTCTCCTCTCCTCTCCTCTCCTCTCCTCTCCTCTCCTCTCCTCTCCTCTCCTCTCCTCCTGTTTCCTCTTCTCTCCTCTTCTTTCTTCCGGTTTCCTCTCCCCTCCTCCCCTCCTCTCGTTTCCTTCCTCCTGTCACCCCTCCTCCCGGTCCACACCCACGTGTCTTATTTACAACATTTGCACTTGCTGACTTGATGTCTGTGTGAGAAAATGTTTCCCGTACGCACCAATAAACCCGTCATTCATCCGTTTTTTTGATCCTCCTCCTCCTCTCATCCTTCCGTTCATCTGCTGTGCCTTTGCCTGGATACATCTTTTTCCCTTCTTTCTATCTATTTGTCCTCCTCACTTTCTCACTGGTCGTCCCCCTCTCTCCCTCTCCCTCTCCCTCTCCCCTCCCCGTTGTTTTCTCTCTCTCTTATCCTGCTTCCCTGCCTTCATCTGCTCAGTATCAGCCCCACAGACTGTTATGTAACAGTCAGGTGATGTGTTGGCCAGTTGAAGGGCCTTAAAGCCCTACTGCCCTGACACACACCTTCTGGAGCTGATAGACTGCTACACTTTACCCACGCCAGTTTCATTATAAAGCATCTGAAAAAAGGGTTTATGCCCTCAATAGACAACATATGAACATTATTGAAGCTTTAAATCCAACATAACGTTGAACTTTATGCTTAAAACCCAACAGGCATTGATCTGTCTTCACATCAGAACTGTTTAGTTAAAAAAAAAAAGTTATATTCAATGCAATCTGTAATTCTCTTTTTTTGTGATCAATTTATTTATTAAATTAATTAAATGTACAATTCACATCATATACAAGATATCAAAGCCTCACTATAAAAAAAAGCTCTAAAAACCACCCTAAAAACAAGAGGAAGGTAAAACCCTCCTCAGATATGAAGAATAAAATCAAACAAAGTGAAAGTGGACGACAGGGTGTGTGTAAAGTTCACTCTTTACACTTTAATGGATGCTTCTTGTAAATCTGTTTAAACTCGTCCTTTTAAAACCCCAGCGAAGACAAACAACAGAGCCGCCTGGTGCTGCGCCAGCAAGATGAGTTTTGTCGTCAGTGTTTGGGAGAAGGTCTAGCAGCATGAGGCGACCATATGGTCTAACTTCTCCTGCCAATGGGTGACTTTCCACCTACCACCTTTTTACTTTCCTTCTGTTTTTTTATTTTATTTAATCCTTCATGATCACAGAGAAAATTAGCGAGACACTTTGTCTCCTCAGCGGTATGACTCCTGTTGAAGCTGTCCAACAGGACGGTGTGAATGCCTACATGAATTAGCTATTTCTAAACCAAAGTAATTATTGACACCTACTGTATTCCCACTGGGCCTCCCACATATTGCCTGCAGGCACATTACAATGGTACATTGTTTTCATGAGTCACGAGCGCACTCCTTGTTTGATTATGCACCATTCAAACAGGTTGTGTACGTCTTCAGCGCATTCATTCTTGTCTGTTTATAATAGTGTTGTTAGGTATGCTATGCTATGGAGCTCATAGTGTGCATCAGAGACCAGTGCATCTGGATTAAAACAATCCACACAATACATGGACGTCACTATCTTGCACATGAAAAAAATAAATAC
This sequence comes from Trachurus japonicus, assembly GCF_045865225.1. Taxonomy (NCBI): domain Eukaryota; kingdom Metazoa; phylum Chordata; class Actinopteri; order Carangiformes; family Carangidae; genus Trachurus; species Trachurus japonicus. The sequence goes on from NC_140923.1 coordinate 7,131,835, forward strand.
CAGTAGATAACACAAGTTTAATAATTAACTATTTGGCAAATTGCACTCTCAAATATAGCCCAAAACAGGTTTATCATTATAATTTTTGCCTTTTTAAAGCCTTTAAACCTTTAAAGGTCCCATATTTTCATTAGTCCCGTGTATGATCGAGATGTATTTGTGGTTTTAAAGAGGAACTATGAGAGTTGGGTCGCTTTTCCGCTGTTTTGCTAACCCGGCTATGTGCATTTGTTTACAACGAAGCCTGTGAAAAATCAATGCATGGAGCAGCGGATAACTTTATATAACATATACGACATGTATACTTGTGGAGTCTTAACCGTCATAAACAAAAGATTACGGTTTGTGTCGCGGTGTGCAGAGACGAGAGCTGGGACACCGGGGCGGGGGCCGATTACACTGATGTTGCAAGGTTGGTTTTCTGCCGTGAGACGCCAGAAGAGAGACAGAGAGCCTCTGTTCTCACAGTTACTCTGGAGCTTTTTCATGAAGGTAAAAATGTAGCATGGCCACAGGAAAAATCCTGCTGAGTTCCTCTTTAAGAACCAAAACCCATGTGAGTGTAGTTTTCTATCTCCTCTCTCAGCTTCTCTCTGGAGCTAGGTCGGATGGTGTCAGCCAATCAGAAGAGAGGAGGCTCTGAGACTATCCTCTGATTGGGTGACTGTTTTCTTTCTGAATACAGGCTGTGTGCGTTTCTCTGTGGACTGAGGCTTTGATACTTTCACAGGATCAATATTGAACCACATGGAAACATCACTTCATATAATATGAAAGCTGCTGTTTGACACATTACCGCTGTGTATTTCATGTTTAATGATCGCATCACTATGAGCTAACACATTTATTTTTGTATATGTATGACCAAAATATTCACAGTGTTTTTTCCCCCTGTGTCTGTCTCCAGGTGCTGATATTTGCTGAAGATGAGTAGTGGGCGGGGGGACACCCCGGAGCCCCCCAGAGGGGGGGAGTGTCTGAAGAGGAAGGACTGTCAGTCAGACCTCCTGGGGCCCAGGTGAACACCTCCATCCACAGAAATCCTCCCAATAACCACAAAATACACAACGATGAAGCTCCTGTAGCCCATAATAACCTGAACCGTTTTATATTAGTGCTGTTTATCCATCGGACTCTTCTTATAAGCAACAATTATGTCAAATATGTGACTAGTAGCTTGTCATAAAACTAAGTTTTTTTTAGGGGGGAAAAAGTTAAAAAACCTTTTTAAAATTCAGGTCAATGAAGAGAGAACAGAGACAGAGAGAGGGAGGTTGTGTGGTTTGTGGGCCGAGGCTGTCGCAGGTCGATGGAGAAAAATGCGGCGGCAGCATTTTTACAGACAGCGGTTTACATAAGCGATAACGAGTCGTTGTGCTTCTGTTGTCCGGGCGGGCGGGCGGGCGGGCGGGAGGATGTGTGAAGGTTGGAGTGACGAGGTGCTGAGGTCACAACGAGGACACGTGAGGACGTGTTGTAGCTCAGGTCGCAGCGAGGACTTCTCGGTGTTTCCCCCCCAAAAAGACGAGATAATATTACTGTAACCACACACACGTCTGTTACATACACGTGTTTGAAACCTGATGGGACTATTTTTGACATCCACAGTTGTAATAATAAGGCAAACACTGGAGCAAAAAGAAGTGTAAAATAACAAATAATTACTAATTTCACATATTTGACAGTGACATGTTCTTCTTTTTGATCCGGCGTCCAGCCCAAAGAGGAACACTGAGAGGAGGAACCGGGAGCAGGAGAACAAATACATCGAGGAGCTGGCAGAGCTGATCTTCGCCAACATCAACGACATGGACGACCTCAACGTCAAGCCGGACAAATGTGCCATCCTCAAAGAGACGGTGAAGCAGATCAGGCAGATCAAGGAGCAGGGTGAGGGTCCACTGCTGCCGTTTACACCCAGAGCTTCAGTAACTCAGTCTCTGTCGATTGTGCCACGTTGTCACGCTACATAACTGAGCGTACGCTAGCAACATGACTGGTTAGGACTGAAAGTAGTGCAGTTTCCCAGGTGTTTTGATAAATGCTTATTATTTATTTATGTATTTATTTGTAAGGGACAGTGAATATTAATGAACTCCAGTATAAATACATTTGTGAATATTCCTGGAGTTAGCATGGTTGCTAATTTGCATCCATAGTCCCTTGGTGGGTAAAAAATACAATACAATACAATACAATACAATACAATACAATACAATACAATACAATACAATACAATACAAACAGTGTTGAGTGCAAAATGTAGAATTAAACACACAGGAATTTAATCAAAATCAATAAAGTTGCAGAGAAAGAATCCCCTCCTGGCGCCTGGAGAGGATCAAGACACTGGAAACTTAGCAGCAGAGGAAACAATACAATACATACAACAATACAATAACACAATACATTCATTTCCTATCAGCAACTAATTTGAACTAAACAACTAATTTGAGCTTAAAACAACAACTTATATTTCTCTTTAAACGTCAAACATTTCATTTACTCAAGATCATTTAAAAGCCCAAAAGTCGCAAAACAGAGAGACAGAAAAACATCGAGGTAATCACTTACGTTTTATCTAACAAAATATTCAGCAATCAATTCAATTTTGATTTATTTTCATGAGTAAAATAACATTTCTAAAAAATAAAAATCCATATTACCATGGAGATGGATACAACAACACATGGCGGAGTAATATTTTTAGTGAGGCGGCTGTCGTGCTGATTTGAGCACATTCTAACTTTCTTGTTGACCAATCAGATTGATTGGTCCGAACTACTTGTTGTATAATATACTGTAACAATAAAACGGTAGATAAGTGTGATAAAACGTGACAGAAGTCATGCACTGCATGGCTTCCTGTAGCTCAGATGTTATCGGCGAGTCGGCGACGTCTGTTTGGCCTCTTTGGTTTGTCAAGTTGTGTTTTGTGCGTCACATTTTGTATTTTGCATGAAAAACATATGGAAAGACGCTGCTGGAACAGATGATGTGGATCTGTTTTAAATTGTCGAGTATGAGCAGAGAAAAGTGAAGCGTCCAGAGAAATAAATTATTAACATGAAGGAAGGTTTTTATGATATATAATATAACATATAAATATCTTATTTGAGTAGGGACAGTGCATATTAATGAATATTGGTATAAAATACTGCAGTAAATATGCCGGATTATAGCCGAGCCGCTAATTTACATCCGTAAACCCTAATAAATAAATAAAAAAAATACAACATTACGCCACAAGGAATAAAAACAGTACAAATGGCGATACAAATAAAGTAAATAAAATATTGGATGCGGTACTAAGACAAGACAAGACAATATGTGAGACAAAATGTGTTGTGTTGAAAGAGGTTTTATTCTTAATCATCAAAACCACACAGGCAGGAAAAAGGGAGTTGTTGAAACTCTTAGATATTCACGATAAGATAAAGAGAGACGTTGTCATCACATCAAATCAGGAACAAATGAGATAATATGGGGGTTTTCTTTTCTTCTAAAAATTAAAAATTGAAAAGAAAGACATGATGTGCCTGTGATAACACCAGCAGAGCCTCTTCTTCAACATCCAGCCAACACCTAATGTTTGATCGTCACCACAGCAACACACACCTCACGAACAACCAAACCCTCTCCCTCCTCCTCTGATTGGTGGAAACTGCTCCACACACACACACACACACACACATACACACACACACACACACTGAGACATAAAGAGAAATGTGTGTGAGCACTAACACAGACTCTGTAATGATGATGTGTGATGATGAGGATGATGGTGGTGGTGGTGGTGGTGATGAAGAGGTAGACTGAGACAGAGGCCGTTATGTAACTCAGGCCAACATGATGTAAGTCCAGCCCCCCCCCCCCTCTCCCTCCTGCTGCTCTCCTCTCCTCTCCTCCCCCTCACTCCTTTTCACCTTTCCTCCCTTTTTCTCTTCTTCTTCTTCTTCCTCCCTTCTTTGCACCCCTTACACCTCCACTCTCTCCTCAGTCTTTCCTCTTTTGCACTTTTACATCCATCTTTTATTTGTTCCTCTGCTGCTTTCTTTCCCTCTTCCTCCTCTCCTCTCTCTGTTTTCCCTCTCTCATCATCCTCCTCTCCTCTCCTCCTTTTTGTCAGCCAGTCGGTGTCCACATGTTGTTGCGCTGTTTGTATCTGGAAACAACAGCTGAATAAGCAAACACACAGACACACACACAGATACACACACACAGATACACACACACAGCTGTCTGCTCAACTTCAGGAACACATTGTTTTCCAGCAGCCACGATATTGAACTGATGAGGTGGATGAACTGTGTGCAACAAATTAAAGTTCACGTGGCTGTTATTCCCAGGTGTACGGGGGATGATATTTTCATAATTTTAATTAATTGTCACTTTGTTAATGGAACCAATCACAAAAAAAGTTTAATTTGCAGTGAAATAAAACCAAGAAAAGAAGCACATCTGTACATTTAAAAAGTTGGAACGAGGGATTATTTGTTATTTTTCCATTTGTGAAACTACTTACTATTGATAATAAATGGGTTTTGACCATTTAATTAATTAATTAATTGATGGATTGTTTGATCTTACCTATGTGCTTCAGTGCTGCACTGAACTGGATAAACTGTCCATAAACTGCCAAACTATAGTGACAAGTATCTGTCTGTTTTGAATTTGCAGCAGTATAATGAACATCCATCAGTAGCTGTTCTGTTTTTTATTTTTTTGGTTGTTTTTTTTTTTTCATTCAGTCCAGTTTGTTCAGGCTGGGCTGCTGGTCGAGGTATCGGCTTTTAGCTGTTGGCCGGAGGCACAGGGTTCAGAGAGCTAATGAGCTGTGCATTTGTGAAAAAAAAAGAAAACTGCAGACTGGAGCATATGCAAAAACTAAGCTGTTCATAGGCAAGTTACATTGCCAACAACTGTACAGTGAGTGCAAAAAAGCTTCCTTTAAGTGCATGTTCATCACATTTCGTTGATACACATCGACTCCACTCTTCTTCTTCTTTTTTTCATTGTTTTTCATCTCTGTCCCCTGAAAAAACCTGCTAAAGTCACACACAATCACTTTGAGGCAAATGTGTTAATTACAAAAAAAAAGCGCGCACTGCGACTTTAATACCCTTCAGCCTACATGACAGCCACTCCAGGCTGCGCAGTGACAGGGTTTAAGGGCTGATGACTCTGTACAGCTCTGGTCCCACAACAGGAATGTGAGCTATGTGGCCTAATGGGGCCATGGGAGGCTTAACAGTGCAGTGGTACAGAGACCGGCCTCTAATATGGCTATAAATGTGTGTAATGTAGCGCACATTAGCTCTGCCATACCTGCTTCCCATGGCATCCCAGTGCACTCGAACCTGCGGGGTTTAACGGCCCGCTGCTGCAGGGAGACTTTGGGGTGCACTGGAGTTTGCATTAGTGAAAACACTGACGACGTTGTTTATGTGATGATGTCGGCTTCAGGCAAAAAAAAACAAAACACACCCACTCACTCATTCACTCATTTCCATGTACACGAGGACCTTCCGCTGATTATATTCACCCTCACTCACTGTTAAAGGGATAGTTCAACGTTTTGGCAAATTGGCCCATTTCCATAATCCCTATAGCCATAGCAGTAGGTTTGTTACCTTTATTTGTTGGTGCAAGCTATTTTTTTAGAGCTACGCTACGGAGGCTAATGGGATTTCTTGGTTTCCCTCATCAAATTCATCAAATACACAATCCAACAACTCCAAAACGCTCTGGTGGACAAGTTGTGACCTGCACATTCACCACGCTATGAGATAATAACACAACGTTACCACACAGAGTTGTTTTAGAGGGAAATACAGAGACTGCTTGCCGAAAAACTGCCCCAGACGGGAACGCGCATCAGCGGTTTTGCATGTATTTCCCTCTAAAACAACTCTGTCTGGTAACGTTGTGTTATTATCTCATAGCGTGGTGAATGTGCAGGTCACAACTTGTCCACCAGAGCATTGTGGAGTTGTTGGATTGTGTGTTTGATGAGTTTGATGAGGGAAACCAAGAAATCCCATTAGCCTCCGTAGCGTAGCTCTGAGCAGCTCGTGGCTCTGCTCTGCCGTTCTAAAAATAGCTTGCACCGACAATTAAAAGTAACAAACCTACTGCTATGACTATAGGGATTATGGAAATGGGCCAATTTGCTAACTATCCCTTTAACAGTGAGTGAGGGTGAATATAATCAGCGGAAGGTCCTCGTTTACATGGAAATGAGTGAATGAGTGGGTGTGTTTTCTTTTCTTTTTTTGCCTGAAGCCGACATCATCACATAAACAACGTCGTCAGTGTTTTCTGGGAAAAGAAAATACTTGTAAAGAGGCCGAGCTGCGACGCCACAGCTTCATGTTCCAGGAAGACAAACACACATCGTGTCAGAAACATCCAGTCATTTACTCCGGTGGAGCCGAATCTTTTTTTTTTTTTAATGTTTTTGATGTTCAGTCTTGAACTTCTGACACGACCTTTCACCACATCATCAATGAGTCAATGAATTCCTTCAAACACATTGTGAAAGTGTTTTGTTTATTCTTTTAAATGTGGGTTGTTGTTTTTTTACCGGGACATCCTGTTTCCGTTTCTTGTTTTCTTTTTCTTTCTTTTTTTAATCCCATTTTTCCGTTTTGTCGTCTTTCACAGACAAAGTTCCGGTGGCCGATGATGAGGAGGTGCAGAAGGCCGACGTCTCCTCCACAGGTCAAGGCGTCATTGATAAAGATGCTCTGGGGCCCATGATGCTGGAGGTGAGTTCAATATTCAACACTTTTCTTTTCTTTTATTTGAAGTATTGATCTGTAGGAAGATGTATTTTAGGAACCAAGAAACATCTCAGTGTTGTTTTCCATCCTTTTTTTTTCCATCTCCTCATATTATGAGTCTAATAATTAACAGTTTGGCAAATTGCACTCTCAAATTATAACCTAAAATAGCTTACCATTATAACTTTTGCCTTTTTAAAACCTTTAAAGATCCCATATTTTACATTTCTCCTGTGTTTTATTTGAAGTGCTGATCCTTAAGAAGATATATTTGTAGTTTTAAGAACCAAATCCATGTGAGTGTAGTTTCTCTGGAGCTCTAGTAAGCTGCAGGCCGGTGTCAACCAATCAGAGGAGAGAAGGCTCTGAGCCTCTCTTCTGATTGGCTGTGTGTTTTCTCAATGATTGACAAACAGAGCAGATTTGAGGTTAAGTATTTAGAGAAACCAAATCCTGCAAAGTGTTGGATGGCGGGTCCAGGTGGTGAGGGGGCGGGGCTTTGTTGTGACATCACAAAGTGACAGGAAGTCCTGACGGCTGGTTTTAAGGCTCAGTTTCTGAATACAGGCTGTGCATTATTTCTCTGTGGACTGAGGCTTTGATACTTTCACAGTATTAACATAGAAACCTACTTTATAATAGAAACATCCACCTTTTTTTTTCAGACCATGGGTCCTTTAATTGAATAACTGCGTGTCTGTAATACGAGAAAGAGAGAGAGAGGGATTGTGGGAAAGTGCCAAAACACCAGAAAGGAGTCAGGGCTGCAAAGTGTTTCACACATGTTGTCGTTTGAAACACAATTAGAGCGTCCCTCTGACTTTAAATGGTGTTGCACTCGCCGGTGACGCAGAGAGATAAGAGTTCCCCCGGCTAGCGGCAGTGGCGTCATGAAGCCTACATTAGTGTGTGTGTCTGTGTGTGTGTGTGTGTGTTTGTGCAACGGGTGTGTGGTGACGTATAACATGGGACCCAATGAGGTATAAATACCTTACTGAAAAGCCAGATTAGAATAGGAGAGGAGGAGCCTGGCCACACACACAGCACACACATACACACACACACAACACACAACACACACACATGCAGGATAAATTTAGCTTTCATCAGCTGTAATATTGGCCGAGGTGTCTGTTTGGAGTCTAAAAGATAAACATCGTTGGAGCCAAAGAGCGTTTTCTATTGAGTTTTATTCTGCTGTGCTGTGGCCGGCTCCACACCAGCTGGGCTGATAAGCAGGCAGACTTACAGTAGGAGGCTTGTGTGGACATGTGGCAGCAGGCTAAAGGACAAATCACAGTCTGTACATATACTGTAGGTGGAAAATGCTGAGTTGACCGGAGTGAAAGAACAGAAAAATCACGCACAGATGCACATGCACATGTACAGGCCAACACCTTGTATTATGAACTGCGTAAATGCAAATGACAGTTGTACCCGCATTTTATTTTGAAAGGGGCCGAGACACATTTTGTTTCACTTTTGTTTCAGAGTTTAATCAGCATTAGATAAAAAGCTTTAATGAACTTTAATTAACATCCAATCACTTTCACTTTCTCTCCTTCATGTTCACATCCTCTAATCTCCCTCTACCTCATCTTCCTTTATTCTCCTTCTCCTTCTATCTCTTCCTTTTCCCTCTCCACTTTCCTCCCCACCTCTCCTTTTCTTCTGGCTTTCCCTTCATCCATCCCTACCTCCCTCCCTCTCTCCCTCCCTCCCTTCGTCTTCCTCCGCTCCTCCTTTCAGGCCCTGGACGGCTTCTTCTTCGTGGTCAACATGGACGGCAACATCGTGTTTGTGTCGGAGAACGTCAGCCAGTACCTCCGCTACCAGCAGGAGGAGCTGATGAACACCAACGTCTACAACGTGCTGCACGTCGGAGATCACGCCAAGTTCATCAAGAACCTCCTGCCTAAGAGCCTGGGTAGGTCTTTACACATAAACACATACATGTATATCTTTTTGATGTATCTCTTTCTTTCTAGTTTAGTTTTATATGCCCCTATTCATTTATATATATGTATATTCTAGATTTGTATTTTAGATTTGGAGACTGTCTTAAATGTTATCGGCTGCAACGAGAAACATCATTTCAATCCTCTGTACAGTTTGTCCTGTAGAAGTGACAATAAAACTGGCTTAGACTTTTTTGGCTTTAATGTCGGAGGAAAAAGAAGAAAGCTCACGCACATCCAAAATGTAGCCAGGTGCTGAGTCCAGGAAGGTAAAGCGACAAAGAGGAGGGAACTCGCCACACTGTATTCTCCCAAAATGTTCAATAATTTATTAGAGGATTACATAATATAAGGAGAAGGACAACGTTTCGAGCATTTGGCTCTTCGTCAGGTCAGTCAATTAGAGCAGTTTCTTTCAAATGGTTTTCCAAGATCCACCCATGGGAGTGGTCATAAGGAATCCATAGTGAAACGATACAAGGTCTATAAATCTTCATTGGCATTGCAAGTATTATAATTGACATACTGTAGGTCGTCATACTTGATGAGAGTAAAGTAGGTGTGAAAAAAATCTACAAAGAAAAAATCTATAAGACTGCAAAAATAACTTGTTTTATCAAAAAGACACATGTCTCTGTTTCCAAAGGAAAAAAAAATATATAAGGGGTTCCCTTTCCCTAAGAAATAAGGTAAAAGATTTATACAAAAAAGTTTTGTCGGAGGTCCACTAGTGTTGTGAATGTTGTTATCCATATTTTTTCTGTGTCACTTCTCATATAATATATTTGTCCGTCGTGTCTTCGTCTCGTCCAGTGAATCATCGGAGCGGCGACTCGTCCAACAGGAACAGCCACACCTTTAACTGCCGCATGCTGGTCAACCCTCACGCCGACGGCGAAGCCCGGCCGGCGTCGGAGCAGCCGGACGCGTCGCAGCAGAAGTACGAGACCATGCAGTGTTTCGCCGTGTCTGAACCCAAGTCCATCAAAGAGGAGGGCGAAGGTACCGACTCATACGTCTCTACACCAGCTGTTCTTTTTTATTTGTTTTATTCAATCTTTATTGGTTTTTATTTAGTTTATTTCTATCTCGACCCATTCTTTTCTCCTTTAACATTTCCCTCTCCTCCAGCCTATCTCCCTCCTCGTCTTTACTGATTGATAGATAGATTGATTTGTTTATTTAAGTGCCATGCAAGACCCTAGACAATATACGTAGATAAATACATTCAAAGATGCCGAACAAGTCTACTCATAAATATCTGTCCATAGACTCATGCAACAGGCAGTTTTTTAAAAGAACCAAAACTATAATAGTAAATAGTCTGATGTAGGACATACTGTTCACTGCTTTTTCAATAATCTCTTTGTCTCTGTGTTGCCGTCGTCGTCTCTATGCCCCTCCACTCCACTCCCCCTCTCCCTTTTTTTGTGCATTTCTCTCCGTTATCTCCTTCTGTCTCCTAACTTCCTCTCTTTTCTTGACTTTCTGTCACTTTCCCATCACTCTCTCCATCCCCCATCTTCTACTCTCTTGTGTCCTGTCCTCCTTTCATCACCACTCCCCTCCACTTTTCCTCCCCATCCATTGGGAGAGACTAATTAGTGTGTGGCACTTTGTCATCTTCCCATCTTGTTCTATCACACACACACACACATACACACACACACAAGGGAAAAGAATCTTTCTGGCACTCTAATTTTAGACGTCTGACAACCAGATATTGTGCCAATCTCTCCCCTGACAGGAGGAGGATGTCTGCCGGACAGACTGAGAGCTGCAGGTTGAGGCTGAGCTTTACGCTGGCGGCTTTTAGATCGAAGCTTTGACTCAGACTCGCAGCCTCGAAAGCTGCTGCTCTGCTCATTAAATATGTTTTGTTTTTTTATCACTGAGGTAGTTAATGATGGTGTTGGACTGGACAACCTCATATTCACAGGTGTTTTTAATGTACAGACGGTGTGGCAGGGAAATAAGAGGGAACCTGTTGCCTTGTGTTTTTTTAATGAAGCTGCAACAGGTGGAGAGTCACAACAAGACGACTCAAAAAAGAGAAAGGGAAGATGAGCTTGCAGTTTTCATATAAATACACACAGATAGTTCCCGAACCTAATTTTAAACCGGATGGTGCGTTCAGACTCCCCCCCAAAAAAACTGGTTCAGAATCTGAAAAGTCTTTTTTCAAGGGAACCAAGAAATAGTTGGTTCTTCCCTGCGAACCGTTACATCATCAGTGTGCGTGTCTTATTCTAGGCTGTGAAAGACGAGCAGGAAGGAGGAGGAGAAAGCAGCGGCTGAAAACATGGAGAAAGAAATGTTTGGTGGCGATTTGGGCAAATACAGAATTTAAAGGAAAGCTAGAAAACAGCACAAGGAAGAACAAGTTGTATGGATTTCCCTTTGGGGCTTCAAATATTAAAGTAATTCTTATCTTTGAACTCTGGGAAGAGATGGTCAAGGCCACCAGACCACATAATTAATCAACTTAAAAAAAAACAGAAGAAGGAACAGAGACGGCAAAAAAGCAAAAATTTTGCCACTGTTGTGTTTATTTCCTCCTGAGTAGCGCAGAGTAACGTACGCACACTTTGGTTCAACTTAAACTGGTGTGAACGCTGCTGGTTCACCAGAAAACACAGAGGGTCTGAATCTCCAGAACCAGGACTGTGTCTGGCTGAAAGTTGAAGGAAACTGTCTGGATCACATTCATAAATCTGACCCCTGTCTTTTTCAGATTTCCAGTCTTGTCTCATCTGCGTGGCCCGACGAGTCCCCGTCAAGGAGCGACCTGTGCCCACGTACGAGAGCTTCACCACGCGGCAGGACCTTCAGGGTACATCCCGTTACGCTACTTTACGTCACGTTACGTTACGTTACGTTACGTTACGTTACGTTACGTTACGCTACGTTACGTTACGCTATGTTACGTTACGTCTTATCTGTGGAAACCAAATGTGGTAACACTTTACTTGAATAGGTATTCATAAGATTGACATAACAGCTGTCATAAACATCAATGAATACTTATGACAGTTGTTGTTAAGTGTCATTCGGTAAGTTATGTCACTTTTGATGCAAAGTTGACATTGTTTGAGATGTCCTTGTTATGAGAACTTGACATAATCTTTAAAGTTTAGCAATTAGGTCTGCTATGACAGTTTAAATTGTCTTTATGTCGAGTTTGTCAGAACAAAAACATCTCAAATAATGTCAACTTTGCATCAAAAGTGACATAACTTACCGAATGACACTTAACGACAGCTGTCATAAGTATTCATTGATGTTTATGACAGTGTTATGTCAGTCTTATGAATACCTATTCAACTAAAGTGTTACCCAAAAAGTCAGCGTGATGCCGCCTGCTGCTCGCTGACCTATCGTAAGGTTTAACTCATCCCCTGCTCTCCCCTGTCCAGGTAAGATCACGTCGCTGGACACCAGTCTGCTGCGGGCGTCCATGAAGCCGGGCTGGGAGGACCTGGTCCGCCGCTGCATCCAGAGGTTCCACCTGCAGAACGACGGCGAGATGTCCTTCGCCAAGAAACACCATCAAGAAGGTGACTGTCTGAACCCAGCAGGAGGAGGAGGAGGAGTCACGCGTTGACCGTCCCTGTAAGACGTCTCCTCGTCCTGACGTTTGTCTCCTTCCTGTTTCCTGTCTCCCAGTGTTGAGGAACGGCCACGCGCTCAGCCCCATGTACCGCTTCTCCCTGGCGGACGGAACCATCGTGTCGGCTCACACCAAGAGCAAGCTGGTCCGGTCTCCAGGAACCAACGAGCCGCAGCTCTACATGTCACTGCACATCCTGCACAGGTAAACGTGATTTATTTATAGGGGAACTAATATGCTTTTCCAGCTTTCCAGAGTTATAAATAAGTTGGATGCTTGGTCTAGAGGACGTGGAAGTGCCATATCGTGAGGTAGGTGTGTGTTGAACGTTCAGGCTGCAAACGCTCAAGTTTGGAGAGTTTTTTTCTAAAGTCTCTCTTTGACACGTCACAGGTTTAGGGGAAGTTCAGCTGGCCGCCTGGCTCCAGCTTAATTTGCAGACTTTTAGTAGCAGGTCGACGTCACATCCAACCGTACGATGATAATACAGTAATATGAGATGTGGTGAAATTTAGCGTTTACCATTCAGAGACAGAGGTTCAGACTGCGTGTGTTTTCGTTGTGTGGGTGCAAGGCGTACGGTTGTATGGAGGAAGTTGAAACTTTTAGCATATTAAAGGTATTCAGAAAAGAAAATGGATTTTAAGCCCACTGTGGGTCTTAACATTAGTGTAATAACTCATCAGACTTTGTGCAAAATTCTATTTTCAAGTAAATCCGGGGTGAAAGTGGGGTAGTTTCTTTCCGCATTGGATAATGGAGGCGCACAAATTATGCATCACGTTGCTCACGATTTATCAGCCACTGATATTGGATCCGTCATCCGTCAATCAAACGTCTGAGACAACACACACACAAACCAAGCTTGGTCTCGCCCCAAACATTGAATATCCCGCCCGCTCGATAACAACCAATCAAATTTGTTTTCCTTACTCAGGTTAACTTGTGTGGCAACTCGTGGAAACTCATAGAAGGAGGCGCAACAAGCAGGACAAACGGCCATTTCTGAACACCTTTAAAAACGCAAAAAGAACAGAAATTCGCTTGTTTACTATTTATTGGGAGTGTACAGGAGTAAGGTGTGAAGTGTGGAAGATGGAAAATGGAAGTGTTGGACATAAATAAATAAAAAGAAAAACTGTAAACAAACACTTATATCTGTGTTTGAAGAGAGTGATGGTGAGTTATAGATCAATTCACTGCATCAAAGAAGAAGTTTGCTCTTTTTGCATCATCCGAGCTTTTACACTTGAAAGGTTTTCATCAAAGCTTTTTTTTTACTCTTTTACAAACTTCTTTTATTTACTTCTTTCTTCAGCCGTGGTTGAGTTCACGGTCGACCAGACAGGTTTGAGTTCCTTCGTCACATTCCTCATTTCAATTACATCGAAGCACAGATGTTATTTATAGCACATTTCTCTCCCTGATCTGTGTGTCTATCACATGTTCTCTCTGAGTGTTTGTGGTTTCCCCCTCGTTTGGACCTCGGGTTTGTGTGTGTATGTGTGTGTTGGTGGAGGGGGGGGGTGGGGGGTCACGGCCCAGAACAAAGGGCCTGTTATTCAGATCTGCCGCCGCATGTATAGACCAAAAGTGACACAAGCAGCACCAGCCGGTCCGGTCCACAGAACCTCCGTCCCTCCGTGGCTCCGTCTCCTCCCACCACTGGGAGCGACCGGGACTCCGCCAGCGTCCCGCCGCCGTTTGGTATGAGCGCTCCGAGTCAGGAATTGGACGGCGGTCAGAAAACAATGCCAGGACTGTTACCCAGAGCGTCCAGGGATCAATGGCGAGAACTTGGCCTTTTTACTTCCACAAGTTTCACATTCAAATTTATCGCTCCAGTATTCAGCACAATGAGAGCTTTGTGTGTTTGCTGTGGGGGCCGAGGCCGATGCATGTTCAAAGCTCTCTCTTCTCTTCTCTCTCTCTCTGCTACAGCTTCAGGCTTCGTTACAACTCTGTTTTCTCAGTTGTGTACACGGCTTCTGAGCTGCTCCCCGTTTTACTTTATGACGTGACTAATTGACGCTGAAAGAAAGGCTCTTACTCACTTACTGCTTCTTACTTTACTGACTCCACCACGCTGCCTTTTCACCTCCTTCAGCAGACATTTACTGAAATTCATGAGCTAGAAGATCACTGGTCTGGATTTTAATAACTTAAAAACCAAAAAACTGTTTTACACTCAACCTGTGAAAGATGACCCAACATTTTAAACACAACTCAGCCACGATTCAAAGAGAAAGACCAACCTAATGGTATAAGCAGAGGGATTGTCTCCTTACATATGATGCCAACAAGAAAGATAAATCACAATATATTCTTATTTACTGTCAGTGAGTGACTGATGTATTCAGTTTCATTGCAGATCGTGTGGTTTGTAAACAACATGAACATGTGATGTTTTCACCCTCCCCTTGTCTTTGTCATGAGAAAATATTAAAATATGCAGGGACATTTAAAGAGGAACTAAGCAGGATTTCTCCCGTGGCTATGCTACATTTTTTACCTTAATTAGAAAGTTCCAAAGTAATTGTGATAGTTAACTACATGACTTGTGACTTGTTACGAGTGACAACGGAGGCTCTCTGTCTTCACCTGGCGTCTCACAGCTGAAAACCAACCTTGCAACATCAGTGTAGTACCTGGCCGCCGCCCCGGTGTCCCAGCTCTCGTCTCTGCACACCGCAACACAAACGCGCTCCGTAACCCATAATCTTTTGTTCGTGACGGTTAAGACTACACAAACAGACACGCCGTAACATTGTATATGTTATGTAACGTTATCCACCGCTCCATTTATTGATTTTTCGCCGGCTTCATTGTAAACAGATGCACATGGGTGAGAGGAGCGTAACCAAAACAGTGGAAAAGCGAGCGGACTTGCATAGTTCCCCTTTAAAGTCCCTAGCGCGTATTGACGTAAAGACGCGTTGTCTCTGTCTCTGAGTACTGTAAATCATTTTGTCGGGTGGACCGACCCGACCGCTGCCTCCTGAAGTTAAAGGGTTACACGACTTAGGAACAGCTCATCTTCCCGCCGACGGCCTCATTTGCTGTTGAAGGTCAAACAGAGACATCAGCAGAAACGAGAGACTTCTGCAAATCCAGTTAAAAGTTCTTTGTAGTTGTTTTAAGATTAATCAGTTTTACCCTCTAACCAACAAAACACCAGTTCAGCCTCATACTGCCACCTGTGTGTTGTGTGTTTTCCTTCCAGGGAGACGGGAGGCAGCATGAGCGCGGACCCATCTGGCGGGCAGGGCATGGTCAAACCGATGACCCCGACCAGCGCCGGCGGCCCCTCCCCTTCCCCTGACACCAGCGCCACGCGAGGCTTCGGGGCCGGCCGCGCCCCCACGCCTCAGGGGAACAGCCACGCCGCCCTGAAGCTGGGCAGCCCGGCGGCGCAGGGCAGCCCCTCCGTCTCCTCGGGGGTCCAGGGCGCCATGATGTCTCCCCACCGCCAGAGCCCCGGCGTGGCGGCCAGCAGCAGCAGCTGCAGCAGCCCCCGCCTGCCCCAGCATCCCCCCGGCTCCTTCTCCCCCGTGCCCCACCTCCCCTCGCCGGCGTCCGTGGGCAGCAGCACGGGCAACGTCCAAGCGTTCAACTCCCTCAGTGCCCTGCAGGCGCTGAGCCACCGGGTCAGCCAGGGACACGAGTCGCCGGACAGGAAGTCGTCCGGCCTCCAGAGCCCGCTGCACTCCGCCGGGAGCCAGCTGGCCAAGAGCGGCCAGAGCTTAGAGGCCGACTTGTTCGGAGGTTTTGGGGAGCAGCACGACCTGCTGTCCCAGAGCCAGGACGGCGAGCAGGGCGAGGGGAAAGACGGCGACCCCGACGGCTTCGGAGGCAACGGCGGCATGGGCGAGCTCGGCGACGCCCAGAACCGCCTCCTGAACCCCAAAGGCCACACCAAGCTGCTGCAGCTGCTCACCACCAAGCTGGAGCCGTCCGACCCCGGCTCGCCGACGGGCGACGACCCGAACTGTAAGGGCGGCGGCGGCGCCAACAACTACTCCACCTCGCTGAAGGAGAAACACAAGATCCTCCACCGGCTGCTGCAGAACAGCACGTCGCCCGTGGAGCTGGCCAAGCTGACGGCCGAGGCCACGGGGAAGGACCCGGTCGGCCCCGAGGCGGCCGCCGCCGACAGCATGGCCGCCCTGGGAGAACTCTGCGTGAAGCAGGAGCCGGGGAGTCCCAAGAAGAACAACGCGTTGCTGCGCTACCTGTTGGACAGGGACGACAACGCGATCCTGGATAAAGCCATTAAGATGGAACCAGGAGACGGACCAAAGCTGTCCAACGTGAAGACGGAGAAACAGGAAGTGGGCTTCAACATGTCCGACCAGGTCAGTGCTGTTTACAAATATGATTCTTTATTTCTGAGGGTTTTTTTGGGTTATTTTAATGAATCTTCATGAGACAAAATTTTATAACCTTTATTTAAAGGGATAATTCAACATTTTGGCAAATTGGCCCATTGCCATAATCCCTATAGTCATAGCAGCAGTAGGTTCGTTACCTTTAATTATCAGTGCAAGCTATTTTTAGAACGGTGGAGCAGAGCCGCGAGCTGCTCAGAGCTACGCTACGGAGGCTTTCTTGCAGTCTGTTATTATCTCACAGTGTGGTGAATGTGCAGGTCACAACTTGTCCACCAGAGCGTTTTGGAGTTGTTGGATTGTGTATTTGATGAGTTTGATGAGGAAATCCCATCAGCCTCCGTAGCGTAGCTCTGAGCAGCTCGCGGCTCTGCTCCGCCGTTCTAAAAATAGCTGAAAATGTTAAACTATCCCTTTAAACTTGGAGATATTGAGGAAGCAACCTCATTTACAATAAAGCCCAGACAAAACACAAAACATTTAAAACATACAATGAGCATATCCGAAATAGCCTAAAAGTAACAAAGATAAATCTAAAACAGAGAAGTCTAAATTAAAATCAGGAGCAGTTGGCGGTAAAATAAGATGCAATTATGGATTTAAATTGTCCTAATGATGAAATTTCAGATGGTTTTGCAGAGTGTTGCAGTTTGCAGGTGCACAGTTGAGAAAAACTGGACTTTCCAAATTCAGTATGAACAGGAGGAAGCTGCAGTGTGAGCCCGTCCTATGATAGAGACTTGCATTACAGTTTTTCTCAATTGCTAAAACACTAAACCCTGTTGTCTGAACCAAATTCTCAGTTGCCTGAACCCACTGATTGAATCAGTCACTCTTTTGGCAAAACCATCAGCGCATTTCACCTGTTTAGACACATCTTACCAACATGCATTTAGCCTACAGTGAACGATAAACATTTATTTCTACAGCTTCATGTGCTGAGCATTGTGTTTTCTATTTTTCTAGGTAGTGTTTAGTGGCTGCTCAGTAGTGTTTTTAATTTTGATTGACTCGGAGCACGATTTGACAACATAGTTCAGTTTTGAGCACAGATTGAACTGTTTTGAGGTGAAAGTTTGGTTTTGCAAGAAGAGTCTGAGGTTTTGTGAATGTAGCTTGAAAATTGGGGTTTGTGTTCACAGTTTAGAGAAAAGGAGAGCAGCTTTCGAGAAATGTGTCTTAGCAATCGAGAAAAACTGTAAAAGATACTAAAGGGTTAATATAGGATTGTAAAAGGCCAGAGAGAGCTTTAAAAATAAATCTAAATTAAAAAATAAATAAAAAACAATGTTTATCTAGAATAATCTAATAGCTGACAGAGGATTTACTGTTTTGTTATATTCAACATTTTAGCTCATACATAGAAGATACTTTAAGGAAATAAAAACGATCACAGTCAGTGTCCTCTCACTCCGTCGTGGTGTGCGTCAGTGTCAATAACACTGAAGTCTTGTTACAAGTAACTCACACTTTCTCCACCTCTTCACTAAAAAAAGAAACTTACTTCCTCTTAAACAAAGTTGTTAACAATCAAACCAGTGACCTCCTCCTCCTCCTCCGCCTGCTAGCTCGCTTCATGCACGATGTTGTAACGAGCAGCAGGGGACCGTCCCGGATTCAGCTGCACGGTCGGATCTAATGTGTGGATTTATATTGAAAACTTGTACACTTAAGCATTTATCTATTAATAAGCACAACATCCCATCACTAAATCCATTTTGACTCATTTTTCTGGGATTATTTAATATCTGCACCAAATTTAACGTCAGTCTGTTTTAATAATTGTCCAGTTGCACCAGAAATTTGTTGTCAAAGTCGTGACAAAATAGTTTGAGGCAGAGAGAGAGAGAAAAACACACATGATGGTGACTCTGTCTTTAGAGTAAATATAAATAATCGGTCTACTTAACGAATCGACATATGGACGTGTTTAACAGCTCCTTTAAACACCTCCGAGTGAGAAGCCCAGTAGCTGCAGAGCCGGCGCTGGCTGCTCTGTGATTGGCTGTGTCAGATGTGTGTTGAGTTCCTCTTTAGGCAGCTGATGGCAGGTTGTCAGAAACTGGTCCACTCCCTGAAACACAAGATGCTCTGGCAAAGGATGCACTGGTGGAGGGTGGGGGGAGTGACTGTTTAAAAGCTTAAGCATATGTGTGAGAGTCAGTGTGGGTGAGTGAGAAAAATGGTAAAAAAAAAAAAGAAAGAAAACAAGCGCTTAATAAGTAATAAAGTACTTCATATTTTGTTAAGTCTGTCGCAGTGACAAGAGTTTCTTGTCCATCTCATTGAGTGGATGTTCAAACTTGTTTCTGCTTCACATGGAAATTAAATGAAAGCCATTATCCTGCAGACAGAGATTAACCTGTGCAAAACATTCATCAACCCATCACAGTTAATCCATCGTATCCATCCAGGGGCGTAACTTTGGGTTAAACAATGGGGGGGCGGGGGGGGGGGGTTGGATCTCTGCCCATATAAGGAAGTCTGTGTGCATGTGTCCTAATGAGAGTAAGAGTGCAAAACCATTAACTTTGATGAAAGGTCAAGGCTAATTTACCACTTTACTTTGGCATTGACATATTCGTTACAGTAGTAAAAAGGTGTTTCAGTCATTTACTGTCATTATTTTTAATGCACTAGAAACCAGCTGTCAGCTTAAAGGGATAGTTCAACATTTTGGCAAATTGGCCCATTGCCATAATCCCTACAGTCATAGCAGTAGGTTCGTTACCTTTAATTGTCGGTGCAAGCTATTTTTAGAACGGCGGAGCAGAGCCGTGAGCTGCTCAGAGCTACGCTACGGAGGCTCATGGGATTTCTTGGTTTCCCTCATCTAACTCATCAAATACACAATCCAACAACTCCAAAACGCTCTGGTGGACAAGTTGTGACCTGCACATTCACCACGCTATGAGATAATAACAGAACGTTACCAGACAGAGTTGTTTTAGAGGGAAATTCATGCAAAACCGCTGATGCACGTTGCCTTCAGGGACAGTTTTTCAGCAAGCAGTCTCTGCATTACCTCTAAAACAACTCTGTCTGGTAACGTTCTGTTATTATCTCATAGCGTGGTGAATGTGCAGGTCACAACTTGTCCACCAGAGCGTTGCGGAGTTGTTGGATTGTGTATTTGATGAGTTTGATGAGGGAAACCAAGAAATCCCATGAGCCTCGGTAGCGTAGCTCTGAGTTCAATTAAACGTAACGAACTATAGACTATAGGGATTATGGCAATGGGCCAATTTGCCAAAATGTTACTATCCCTTTAAGACAATTCACTTACTAACTTAATCACACGACTATCACCTCCTTTGGACAGTTGTTTTTCTCCTTTTATATGAGGAACCAACGATTTTAAATAGTTTGTTGGCTTTGTGGCTCTTTTCATTGGTATCCATCTCTGCTGCTGGCTTGTCCCACACCTCACACACCTCCTGTGGCTCCACACACACACACGATGACTTCACTTCCTCATGGGTCCAGTCCAGTCCGGTCCAGTCCAGCAGTCTCTGGTATTTGACAGCGTAGCACGTCTCTTCTCCCAGGTAGCGCGGCAAAGTTAGTTTATTGAAAGTGCAGGTGCAGTGACGCAGCGGGAGTTAGCTCCAGGAAAAGGCAGCGGGAGGAGGAGGAGGAGGAGGAGGAGGAGGAGGAGGAGGAGGAGGAGGAGGGAGGGGGATCAGACGCTGGACGGCCTCGGGGACAAAGGCGACCCCCTCCGACCAGCCGTTGTGCCTCCGGCGGCGGTGGAAGGAGGCAGCGGGCTCATCCTGGAGGGGTCGTTGTTCTTTGTAGCATCAGACGAGGCTTTGTTGACGAGGGCAAGAACGGAGGTTTTTCAAACTGTTGAAGCCGTGTGACGTTCCAGCTCACGGAGCAACGAGGAGGACGTTACTGTTGTTGTGTGTTCGCCATGTGTTTGTGTTCACAGTCAGACGTCACTCGCTGACTCCTGTGAGCAGCTTCGACACAGAGAAGTGAAACTAGATGAGAACTAAGAGAATAAATAAATAAAAACATGAGGATCACAGTTTCTGCTTGTGTTCGATGTGCAGCTGTGTGGTTGTGAGAAAAAAAGCAGAAAATCATGTGACTGTGTGTGTGTCTGTGTGTCTCTGTGTGTTGTGTATCCGGGGTGTCCTCATACGTTTTCATTACAGCGTTTGCTTTGTGTGTGAACATGTGACTGTGTGTGTGTGTGTGTGTAATGAGTGTAACTGTGTGTAAATATGTGTAGCTGTAAGTGATCGCCACTACTGCTCAGTTACTACTTATAGAGACAGATATACATAGGGTTTGACTTTTACATTCTCCTCTACGATGCGTTCAAAGCCCAGAGAGACTTTAAAGGTGCCACCAGTCACATCCAGAGGCAGCTGAGTCTCTGAAAACATCTGGACACCACAGTCTGCAGCTGCTTTTTAAAGGACAATTCCGGGCAAATTCAACTCGGGGCTGTATTTTCCAAACATTTTAGGTCTAAAAGAAGGAATCTGAAGATTTTCAGTTTAATCGCTCCTGTTTTGCGGTAGTTGTGTCTGTCCCCGCATCGCCACGGCAGCAATGAATGGCAGCGGATTGAAGTTCCGCTGCTTAGGCTGTTTACATCCCTCAAAACTGCATTTTTTTTCCACAGACAGCGTCAGATGGCTACTCAGACATGTACCAAGAGGTTTGTTTGATATTCCTGTGTGTATGACACAAACGGGAGCTTCCGACTGCACGTGAACACACCAAGCGAGTCAACTTGGGTCTTGTGTGAGACTTTGAATTAGATCTAGTTTTACAAACATGTCGGCTTGCTTGAAGTAAATAAACTTCTGGGTGCATGTTTGAGTTGCCATCTGACGCTGTCTGTGGAGAAAAATTGCGGCTTTGAGGGCTGGAAACAGACTAAGCAGCAGAACTTCAATCCGCTCCCATTCATCGCTGCCGTGGCGATGCGGGGACAGACACAACTACCGCAAAACAGGAGCAATTAAGCTGAAAATCTTCAGATTCATTCTTTTAGACCTAAAATGTCAGGAAAATACAGCCCTGAGTTGAATTTGCCCGGAATTGTCCTTTAAAGCTTTAAAGTTATTTGCTCATAGATTTCATATTTTGCCTCCTTGACGTCATGATGTTCAGGTTGCGCTTCCTGCACCAAACACCGGCCTCGCTGCGTCTGCTGCACAAACAACCAGAGTACTGAGCCTGATACGTTCTCCCTGCACAGACTGGACTTTGGAAAAGGTTTGAGGGGGGGACGTGTCCCTCGTAGACGATGCCCTTGATGTGTGGCAATATTGTGGTCACTTTGTGTGTGTGTGTGTGTGTGTGTGTGTGTGTGTGTGTGTGTGTGTGTGTGTATGTGTGTGTGTGTGCTCGGTCTAAACAGAGCTGTGACTCTGTCTTATTGTACATCACACATGACCTCATTAGTGCCGGCAGTTTATTTTTAGGTCCTCCTCTATTCATCTGTCCAACGGCCGCAGGAAACCGTCCCTGTCAGTGGTGTGTGTGTGTTAGTGTGTGTGTAAGTGTGGGTGTGGGTGTGTGTGACAGGTTAAATTACACCGCGGGGAGTTCTCAGTTTCTTTCAAAGTTGTCATCAGAAGTGATTCTACACGTTTACATGTTCATTATATACATTCACATCTTAGGTTTAGTTTTATTTTTTCTTTGTTCTTTGGTCTCACTCTTGATCCACAGCAGAAACATTAATGTTCACATTATATACATTACATATACATACACATTTATATAAATATAAGCAGGATTATTAGATATTTCTGTGTGGAAAATCCATCTGAGGAACTTCTGAGGAAACCCTCCAATAGAACTTGAAATGGTTTCGTTTTGTTTTCTTCTTTTTTTCTGAATGTAAAGCTTCCCCTTTTTTTAAAATCGTTATTTGGCAAAAATGGCTTCATCACCTAAGAAGCTGCGTTTTACTTTCACTTTTCTCTGTGACATTCGAAGCCCAGTCCCCGGCAGCAGGAATAGAAAGTTTTGTTTGATCACAGCAGAACTGTTTGGATGAAGCATCAGGTGCAAGTTGAAAATCCGTCCTCGTGTGTTAGTGGATACTGAAACATTCACTTCAAGTTTTTAATGGTTAAGAACAGAAGAAATTCCTGCACAACTGTTCACCTGCATAGGGTCTTTAATCCTGGACAAAGCAACGTTTCGGTCGATACGATCTTCGTCAGGCGGAGTTAAGGCATTGAGTGGAAAAAAAACCTTAAATGGACAACACACAAACAAAATTAACCAATTAGAAGCAAGGTGATGAATCACTGCAAGCTGTGTGTGATTATCAGGTGAGTAGAGTATAAAAAGGGACAAGTCACCATAAACCAGTGGTTCTCAACCTTTTTTGGCCCATGACCCCATTTTGATATCACAAATTTCTGGCGACCCCGTCAATCAAGATGCACCAGCTCAGATTTTTTATGTTGCATTTTATTTGAACTCGATTTTAATAAAGTGAAAGTATAGCATACAGTGTGGTGTTTTTTTAAAAAGAATAATAATTAGTCAATTAGTAGAAATATCATGCAACCCTATTTGAATTCCAGGCGACCCCACGAGGGGTCCCAACCCCAAGGTTGAAAAACACTGCCATAAACAGAAAGTTGTCACTATTAGAATCATCTGGACAAAAAAATTACTAAAAATAAAACAAAACCTAAAAAAGACTTGAGTTAACATTGAGGTATTGAAGTTTTTAATGGTTGAATTCTTTTACAGTCAAGTCCATAGTCATGTAGCAGCCGACTGGTTCTGGTTCTGATGTTGGTCTCATTTCCAAACCTTGTGTTTTTTTGCTGATTCCAGACCAGTGAGCTGGACGACCTGCTGGAGGACCTGCGGAGCGGCGGCCAGCAGCAGCAGCAGCAGCTGTTCGGAGGCCAGCAACCGGCCAAAGGACCGTCCTCCTCCTCATCCTCCTCTTCATCCTCTGTGCCGCCCGGTTCCTCCGTGGACAAACAGACCATCATCAGCGACATCCTGCAGATGGCCGATGGCAGCGGTGGTGCCGGCGGCGCCGGTGGCAGCCCCCCCGGCCAGCACAGAGCCTTCCCCCCCGTCAGCCCCGCAGGTACGTCAGACCCACTCCGTTGGCCTGAAGGTTTATGCGTCTTAAAGGGATAGTTCACCCAAAATTGAAATTTCACTCTATCTACACACCCTCATGTCGACTAAGGGCTGGGAAAAGTTTAAGAGTCCTCCGTGGTTTATCTGAGTCAATATAACGGTTGCAAATGGATACCAACTGTCTTCGTAACAAAAACATGGTGTTTTTTTTGGTGTGTCTTTTTGTTACGAAGACCATTGTATCCATTTGCAACCGTTATATGGACATGCACTGCTACGCCGAGACCCCCTGTAACTCAGAGAAGCCACGGAGGACTCTGAAACTTCTCCCAGCCCTTAGTCGACATGAGGGTGAGTAGATAATGAGTGAAATTTCAATTTTGGGTGAACTATCCCTTTAAAACGAGTCCAGTTGGACAGAATCTCTGTAAAGACGCCGTTGTGTCTTCCTCCGTCCCGGTAGGTTTCGCCGGCGTCCGGCCGGGCCAACCGGGCCGAGCCGCTCCGCCAGGCCGCAGCATGTCTCTGGACGGCGGCATGGGCCCCAACCCCAACGCCCCCAGGCCGTTCCCCCCGCAACACAGGAACAACGGCCCCTACGCTCTGATGCAGCAGCAGCAACAGCAAGGCATGATGGGAAGTCACGCAGGCATGACCAACCAGGCCGCAATGGGCGACGCAGGTGAGGCAGAAAGAGAAGTGACGTCCTCTGATTCTTAAAGGGGACGTGTTATGGAAATATCTCTTTCTGGAGGCTCTGTAACATATATTTGGCCCCTAAAATGTGAGAATTGACAAAAAAATCGATAATTTTCAGGCTAAAATCCATGTGGTTTTACAAGCTGTTCCCTTGTTCCCTGTTGTCTGACAATGATGTACTTAGTTTTCGAATTTGCATAATACCACCCCTACCTGTGAGTACAGGTACCCGTAGAGGGGGCGGAGCCTGGTGAGCAGAGGTTCATTTGCATTTAAAGGGACAGGCACTGAAACCAGCCGTTCTGAACACGGCTGTTTTAAGAGGATGAAAAGATCTGTGATGTTTGACCCTTGGGGGATTTTGACCGAATCATGTCACAGACATGTCTTTAAGACACCTGGGAACTATATTAATCTGTGGAAAAGGGGCAGAATGTGTCTCCTTTAAAAGTGACTGAAAAACACTGAACTAATTGTTTTCTTTTGAACCAGGCATGATGAACAACGGGTCGATCCACAGGCTGCAGCAGGCCTGGGGCCCCCAGGGGCCGATGATGGGCCAGGGCATCGGACCTGGTCGCATGGTCCCCAACATGAACACTGCAAGAGGCCCGCCTGTGTCCAGAGCCATGGTCAACATGCAGATGATGGGCAACGGTGAGGAGGGAGGGAGGGAGGGAGGAAGGAAGGAAGGAAGGAAGGAAGGAAGGAAGGAATCAGAATCATAAATACTTTATTGATCCCCAGAAGGAAAGTTTTCTTTGTTGCAAATAAAACTCCTGAATAAAAAGAAAATCAATCGAAATATATAAATATTACGAAAATAAAAAGCAGAATAGGAGTAGAATTAAATAAGATTTTTTTTTTAAATAGAATAAATATAAAAATAGAAGGAATTAATGAATGAATTTATTTTGAATGTGTCTAAAATAAAATTAAAATTAAAAAGATATATATAATATTCACAAATGTACAATTTACAGTTAGTAGGAAGGATAGAAAGTCATCAACACTTGTTTTTTTTCCTTCTCAGAGATGGAGATGGCAACGCCCCCCTACCCTCAGCAACAAGTTCCGCCCAATCAGACTGCGCCATGGCCCGACCGAATGATGATGGATCACTATGGAAACCAAAGCCGGTAAAACCGTCATTTCATCCTGAAGAAGCTGATGAAATAAAAAGAGGGTATCGAACCCGTGGCCCTTGAGTCTCGAGTCCTGATGGTAACAGCCAGCGTCTCTCTCTCTCTCTCTCAGGCCTCCGTACGGCGTCCCCCAGGAGGACGGGATGGGATGCTGCGGCTCGGGCCACGAGGGCCCGCCCGACGAAGGCGCCCTGCTGAACCAGCTGTGCTCGGTGCTGAAGGACTACGAGGGCCTGGAGGAGATCGACAAGATGCTGGGAATCCCCACGCTGGCCGGACAGGTGAGGACGAACATGGTCAGTTCATTTATTATCTATTATTTTTATTTATGTATTTATTTATTGTGGGGGGGAATTTCTAATGATGTTGCCTTAATAATGACCTAAACTAATAATACATGTTCAATAAACCTTCAGCCACTCACAAAGAAGGATAACAGGCCCCAAGCTATTCTGCATATCCAAATTTCAGTTCTTACGATGCACAAAAGCAGAACGAGCTCGCTGTTACATCTGAATGACGGTGAAAACAGGAAGCTGCTTCTCTCTGATCGTGGATGAGCACACGTCTGTGCCAAACAAACGATTTATGACCCTCACTCTGAAAGTGAACATTGGAATCTAAGAGAGTTGGATTGAGCTATAAAGCACAATAACGTTAATAATTAAAATAATGATTGTTTTTGCTCAACGTGCATCAGCTGTTTTGCATGAATTTACCTCTAAAACAACTCTGTCTGGTAACGTTCTGTTATTATCTCATAGCGTGGTGAATGTGCAGGTCACAACTTGTCCACCAGAGCGTTTTGGAGTTGTTGGATTGTGTATTTGATGAGTTTGATGAGGGAAACCAAGAAATCCCATGAGCCTCCGTAGCGTAGCTCTGAGCAGCTCACGGCTCTGCTCCGCCGTTCTAAAAATAGCTTGCACCGACAATTAAAGGTAACGAACCTACTGCTATGACTATAGGGATTATGGCAATGGGCCAATTTGCCAAAATGTTGAACTATCCCTTTAAAGCAGTATTAAAACGTATCCCATTGTTTTTTGGGGGGATTTCAGGAAGAGGCAAATTTGGGAAGTTTCAGCAACATTAGACCCTCAGACCGAAAAGTTTGATCTGTTCCTTTAAACTAATTTCCTCATCTCACTGCTCTGCAGGGTCCCATGTCAGACCAAGACCAGTACCTCGGCTCCTCGGACCCCGCCCCCAGCATGAAGCCTCCCCAGTACAGCCAACACTACGGCGGCCAGCCCGGCTACGGCGGCATCCCCACCGACGGCGGCTTCCACGGCCACATGGGGCCGCAGAGGATGGCGCCGGCCGGTTACCCCCCGATGATGAGGATGCCCCGGCCGGCGGGGATGAGACCGGGGGGGCCGAACCCAGTTGTGCCGCCTCAGCCCAACAACATGAGGCTCCAGCTGCAGCACCGACTGCAGGCCCAGCTGGTAGGTGACGCCTGTTACATCACTCCTGGATGTTTATCCAGCTCAAAACCAGGAATGTCGTGTTTTGACGGGATAGACGGTCACATCCAGTTTTTCACTTTCTGATAGACAAGATACTGTGCAAACAAAAACACAGCAGGCCTCTTGTTTTTGCAGACTAGACTCAAAAACTCTGATTTTTTTATTTTATTTTTTATTTTTTGCTCACTTGGTGTGATGCAACAGAGCAGACAGTGATGCCAACAAGGTTCACTGAGTTTAAACCAAGCAGCAGCAGCAGCAGCAGAAAGGAACAGGCATGTTGCAGCGTTGTGCCTCCATCAGCAGTTCCCTGCTGCTGAGACACTTCACAGTGAACACACATGTCGTGCATAGGCAACACACACACACACACACACACACATATTAAAACCATACATTAATGCATAAAGGTGATAGCTTGACTGTACATTACCTTATGTAACTGGCAGTCAACGCAGCAGAGTCTCTTTGAAGAGCCCATTTCCTCATAATGTTCCTCTTTCTGCCCGTGTGCACCGCACCTCCATGTTGTCATGACGAACACTCTGCGTGTCGTTATGCACTTTTATTTATTCGTTACAAGTTCCTTCCTGGCTTCATATTTTCACTCACCTCGTAAAACACTAGTTGTTACATATCGAAAAATCATTAACCACAGTAGCTGAGTGTAGTCCGAGCGGCACCGTTACCACGGTGAAGTCTGCGCTGCCCCCTGCTGGACAATACGAGGTAAAACTCACCAGTATTTTGACTGTGATTCAAAACTTTTTCACTACCTCCATCTTTTCACATTTCTGTTGGAGCCTGCGGGGAGAGGGTGGAGTCACAGTCTGGAGGAAGAGTTAAAGTTAAACTCTCATCCTTTGTAAATGAGTCATTCAGATGTGCTTCTTTTTTATTATGTTGAAATCATCGTGCAGAGTTTGATTTGAAAAGCTGAGCAATGGTGCACCAATCCTCCTAAAGTCTCTAAATTTAGAGTTTCTGTAGTTTTATGATGCAAAATATCTTTGTTTTGTCACTGCTACACGTTTACAGTAAAACTGAACTCGACCATCTTTGGTTGAATTCAGCGGTGATATATAGATAAATTAAAAAAAAAGAAATATATGGATGTGGTTATTTCATGATGAAAACTTCACAGATGAACTTTTAACCAACTGTAGGTAGTTTTACTGTTAATACCAAGCTGAAGAAAAGTTTGATTACTGTAATAACACACTTTCTTCTCCTTCCCTCCTCTATGCAGAACCGTCAGCCAATGAACCAGATGAGTGGAGTGTCCAACATGAATCTACCTCTAAGGTCTAATGTACCAAACCAGGTCAGTCTGTGTAACTGAGTGTGTGTTTGTCACCTTGGTAAATATTTCCCTTCACATTTTGACGACGCCTGTGCAGAGGAAGAAAAGGCGATGAAGAGTCAGTGTGATGCGTGTTTCATTGTTATGCTGCATTCAAGACAAGTTGAAACTCGGATCTTTCCCAGTTGAAAACTCTGAATAACCAAAAACATGGCGGACAGCGACAAAGTTTGCATTCAAAGTGCCTCACGCCAGTCATATAAACAAAGGACACAAAAACAATTTAACGCTTCAATTTATTCTGGCGTTTAAATGCATTTTAATTGATGTTTTACCGTCGACGGTGTGAAGATTGTTGTGTGACCTAAGACAACTGATTCTCGGTGAAGTCGGGGAAAAATCCAAGTACAATAATTAATTGTTACTGGTCGGTGCCAGAGCGATTGATATAACAATTATATCAATTATATCAATCGCTCTGGTCCATGCCAACAATGAGGAACCTCATTAGGTATCCCAACGTTATTGGTTCCTTCTATCCACCTTTTTCCAAACGCCAAAAACGCCAGATCTGTCTTATTTCTAGAGATAATTTCCCTTCTCACCGTGCTCCCTGTCTTCATGCTGTATAGATGCCGTGTACAGTTATATAAATATCTATTTTTCTTTTATAAAGAAGCATTTTATGGAGCTAATTTATTCCCTCATTCTGGGGAAGACGTACTGGTGTGGGCGGAGTTGTGTTTTTGTTTAGTTTTGCTTTGTTTAGTTTAGCCGGTTTTGCTCTTCCGGTGGAATTTTATGTTTATGTTTCCATGGTTTCAGTAGTCGTGGTAAATGCATGGATTTTTTTTATTTTTATGAAAATCTGTAAAACGCATGGATCATCACACCAGCTTTTAACAATGGATATCACGTAAATTGACATCCGTGTTGAAAGCCAGCGTTAATAGATCCATGCGTTTACTGCAACTATGACAACGACTGAAAACCATGGAAACGTACACGTAGAATTCCACCGGAAATGCACAGATGACGTTCGGAAACTTGTGGATAACTGGTCCTGTTCTCCTGCAGGGAACCCTCAACGCCCAGATGCTGGCCCAGCGTCAGCGCGAGTACCTCAGCAACCACCTTCGCCAACGCCAACAGCAGCAGCAGCAGCAGCAGCAGCAACAGCAGCAGCAGCAACAGCACCTGCACCACCAGCGTGCCATGATGATGCGGACTCAGAACATCCCCAACGGCGGCGCCGCGCCCACGCCGATGCCCATGGGCGGCACCAACCCGCGGCTGCCGCAGGGCAACCCGCAGCAGTTCCCCTACCCGGCCTCCAGCTACGGTACTGGCCTGCCCTCTCCTCCTCATCCACATCCACATCCACATCCTCATCCTCTCTCCCCCAGCCACCATCTGGCTAGCCAGGGCATGATGGGAAATGTAGGCGGCGGGCATTACAGCGGGGTAATGAGTCCGCCATCGCAGCACAGTGCCTTCCAGTTCAGCAGCTCAGGTATACAGTACGACGCTGCGTCTCAGCGGTCTGTGTTCATGCATCGTGGGAGATTCAATCGTCATTGTTGTCGTTGTTGTTATGGTGATGGTGCTGATCAAACGTCGCTGTCTTTTCCCCCCCGACTGCTGAAATCAAGCTGATTGGGTGCTGCTTAGGGTCGGATGATTCAAATCTTTTCTTCCACTTGTTTTTGTCCAAATCAACTATGTGAGACTGAACTGTCCGTTAACCAATCAGGAGTCAGGACACTAATCGACCACATGCAGAGAGAGAACGAGCTCTGGTGGTGGCACGGGTGAAACTGAAAGCTGCTCTTTGCTGATATTTGTTTTCTTTCGGTGTTTGAAACCTATTATTAATTCACTCTTCATCTCATTTGACCAAAAAAGAAAGTGTTGTTGTTTATCTAGAACTTTTCATATTGCTAGTTTCTGAGAATTTTCTTCTCTAGCACAGTTTGTGGCATCAAAGAGTCAGTAGAGTTTTGACAGCCAAGTATTTGCTGGCTTATCGCAACCCAAAACGTAATAATTTGGGCTATTTTAAATGTAATCAAGCCAATTATGTAAGTAAATGTTTGAGACAATAATGTAACAACTTCTTTTTTGAATGGTTATTATGTTATTGGCCTAGCATTTTAAAAAAACATACAGTATATATGTTTATGATGTTACAGTTGTGAACCATTTGAAGTTCTGCGTCTGTGTGAAACAAACTTCTCCCATGCTTCATAAAAATGCGATTCGCTTGGCCGTTTCACACATGTTTGCAAACAGAGGAAGTAAGCGTAGTAGGCTGACAACATCCTTGTTGTAACACACAAGATTGAACACATTGACATCTTCCACCCTGAAAATAAAGAAAAATAAAGTGATACATATATTATTATATTATCGGCATATATTATAGTTATTACATTGGCAAAAAAAAAAGTTATTACATTATTGGCGCAAACATTTTATTACATTATTAGCAAATTATTAAGTTATTGGCTTTATTACATTTAAAATGGCCAAAATTATTACGTTTTGGGTTGCTACATGGCGATTTCGCTCCTCATGGTCCGACATACAAAGAACTGGATGTTACAGTAAATATTATTAGATTTGAGAGGCAGGATCTTAGAGTAGAGAAGAGTTTGTATAATTTAGCAGCTCCCAGTTAAAAACTACCTGTTATCGTTTGGATGTCGTCTCATCACCTTCTTCTCTCTCCAGCAATGAGCCAACAGCAGCAGCAGCAGCAGCACCAGGACCCGGTCTCGGGCTTCCCGTGCGGGGCGGCCACCCCTCAGAGTCCCCTGCTGTCCCCCAGGATGGGGCAGGGCCAGAACCCGATGCTGCAGCAGAGCCAGGGCCAACCGCAGCCCCAGGGCCCCAACCACCAGGGAGGCCCCCCCAGCTACCAGCCCAGCGCCGACCTCAACGGATGGCCGCAGCCCGCCAACATCTCCACCAGCAACAGGTAAAAAAAACAGAACACAACGGCACGACGTGAAGCTTTCCAAACGACTGACCTGAGCTCAGCCTTAAAGGGACGAGGAGTTTCTATTTGGTTATAAAAAAGTCTCACGTTAATGTGGATGAATCTCCGCTACCCACACTTGTTAATGGGCCCATTTTCGATAAATATATCGTTTTGTCTCTATCGTTATTTTGTTATTATTAGTGGTAGCGGAAATGCTGGTCGAGCCTGCGCGCAGAGGCTCATAAATGTAGTGTGAAAACGCTTCGCTTTTCCAAAACTCCTTGTTGTCCCTTTAAACGGACATTGTGAAACTTCTCCTGTTATCTATTCAGGAAAATCGATTATTCCTTTCAAAAGTCTGTTTTTCATTACTCAGTAATCCCCCCCATCAACAAACTGAAGTGTTCCTTTCAGCTCTGAATGAGCCGTTCATATCATTCATGTCTCCATGGAGCGGGTAAGCTCGGTGCTGCTGCCATGTGGTGTCGCCATGTTTTTACATTCAGTGGCAGTGTGACGGTAGGAAACCATGGAAACTCAGCGGAGACACCGGAGCTGTCGGCTCAGGTCGAGGTGGCGTCTGTGAAAAGTCACCGCGGTAACGCAGTGAGGAGGAATGGAGCGTTACACTGATGCTGCATTCACCTGCAGTCGGGCAGACGGCCGTCGCTAACAAACCAGACGTCATTTTAGTCACAGAAGTCGAGAACGTGTCGAGAACAATACGACATCGCCATGACAACATAGTGTCACGTGTATTGTTTTGCCTCGTGCTGACGGACCACTTGTTTACATAGAGGCTTGTTTATGCTGTTACGTGCAGTGGCTGTCGTCCGTCTGCCGTCTGCCCAATTTCACGTGAATGCAGCATGAAAAGTACGGTTGAGTTGCTTGCGATATACAACCGCAACGCTAGATGGGAGGAATTCCTACACAATGTAGCTTTAACTCAGAGGTCGCCTCCTTCTTTCAGCGTGTACCCCCAACAGTCCCAGTCCCAGTACGCCACACAGCCCAACGGAGGAATGTACAATGGCAGCAACAACATGAACATGGGCGTCATGGGGGGCGGCGGCGGCGGCGGCGGCGGCGGGAACATGAGCCAGATGTCAGGACAGATGAGCTCCATGAACACAGAGCAGGTCAGAGACGCCATTTTTAATCATTATTGTGTTTACATCTGCTTCATGGTGTTTTAGAATCACAATAACACACATAGAGACAGAAATAACGTTTTACTGGACGATTTGACACAGAAACCTTCACATTAACCCTCCTGTTGTCCTTCTGGGTCAAACTGACCCAATCTGTTCCCTTCCTCCATCCTTCCTTCCTTTCTTCCCTTCGTCCTTACTTTTTCTTCCTTCCTCTTTTGATCCAATTGACCTGATCTTTTCCCTCTCCCTCCATCTTTCTTTCCTTCCCATTTCCCTTCCTTCTTTCCTCCTTTTCTTCCTTCCTTCCTTCCTTCCTTCCATGAACGAATCTGTTCCCTCACCCCCTTCCTTCCTTCCTTCCTTCCTTTTTGACCCAGTTGACCCAATCTGTTCCCTCCCTCCTTCTGTCTTTCCTTCGTTTTTCCCTTCCTTCCTTCCTTCCTTCTTTCCCTTCGTCCTTCCTTCCTTCCTTCCTTCCTTGACCCAGGGGGACAACAGGAGGGTTAAATCAGCCTTTTTTCAAACAAATATAAATCCATGTTGAATAGTTTTTTTGTTTTCTGCCTGTGTTCATGTGTTTGGTTGTTTTCCTGGTCCAGGTGAGCGACAGCAGCCTGATCCTGGAGCAGCTGGCAGGAATGGACATGTTGACACAAGACAGTGACACAAATTCTGTGAGTGAAAGTTTACCGTCCTTTTTCTACACCTAACTTTACTTTTCCATGCCATCAGCCTGATAGTATATAATAAGTGTCTTTATGTCCGTCACATCATCATATGCTATGGTGTATATTGTAATATATCTATTTATTTATTCTTTAATCTTGATTTTCTGTCTGTTACAGAATTTCTGCTGACCTCACCTGGGTGACACAGGAACCTGTGCAAAGAGACACCGACACCTGCTCAGCCTGTAAAGAGGCAGCGATATGGAAACACTGCTCGCTCATTCACACCAGCCGACTCAGAGGCTCCAGTCAGAGAGAGGACGACACACACAAAATGTTCTGAACTGCATTTGCTTCGGTTTGGCCTCGTTCACACCGATTCACCATTTTATGCAAAAAAAAAAAAGTCAGACGTTGAAGGAAAACTTCCATCTGAACCATCCTAACAGCAAATTACACAATGGGAGGACACAAAGAGAAATATTGTCTCTGTAACTGTAGATTAAGGTGTAATACTCTAAGTAAATGCTCCGAGACATCCTGGGGATTCTTATTTGCTGTTGAGCTGTAAATAAAACAAAAGAAAAGAACAAGTTAAGGAGGCAGTATGTTTCCAGAACTGATTTGAGGGCTTTTAATGTGATACACTCGGAGTAAGTGTTGGTTTTCACTGAAAGCTAACAGCAGCTCATGCTTCATAGAATCAACAAAATATAATAACATGAAAAATTCTTTAAAAAAACAACACATTACTGAATCAGGGGCAACTACTAATGTCATGTCTAAAACAGGAAGCTCCTGTATTTTCCAAATATTTCTGTATTTTTTGACACAACATGCTAAATGTAGCAGCTCTTGGATGAATTCAGTAAAATCTCCCCGTCTGCTGTCGGTGTTTGCTGTTAGCATGCGCTCTGATTGGATGAATGTTTTCCAACCGTACTCCTCTCAAGTCTCTGAAGCAGTGGATTTCTGATCAAGTGAATGAGCGTCCGCGTGAAAAACTGAAACGATGTCACAGATCGACACTGGAGAAGCGAATGGTTGACAAGCATAAATGAAACCTCTGGATTTTATCTTTTTATGGTTCTGTTTCAGCGCCGGACTGAAAAATGTCAAATGAGAAGGTTTATGACAAAAAAAAGAGAAAAAAAAAAGAAAAACAGATTTCACAGGTATTTATAGTTTTGAAGAAATTTTAGAGATTCTTTGTATGACATTTAAAAAAAAAAGAAAATCAAGGATATCTTTCTTTAAGGAAATCTCTCAGAATGGTACATTTTGATGTCGATTTTAAAAATTAATATATTTCAACTGCTGTAGTTTCTGGGGAGCCGTATCCCTGTTTAATGACTTTTTTGAATGAAGGTGAATGTGTATAGATAGTGTACATACTTAGATTTATGACACCATTTTTCTCCTAAGTGGTTTAGCAAAGCAGCAGTTTGGAGTTTTAGTCCAACAAAGTTTTTTTTTTTTTTTTTGGTTTTTGTTTTTGTTTCAGAGAGGAATTATTTCATTGGTTGAAAAAAGATCAGTGGGTGGAGCTAAAGAACCAGGAGACTACATACAGTGAGGAAGGTGAACAAAATGTTTAAATACTATGTCCTTGTTTCCTTCTCTTGTGGCAGACATCAAGAAATTACGTTGTTAGTGCTGTTTTTGAATTTGAAAGTGCAGCTAAGCTAACTAGCTAACTTTGCTACTTTAGTATGCAGCTCAAAGCTTTTCTGGACACATAGCCATTAGTGCTAACATGAGGAAGTGTCAATTGGTACTGTAAACTGGTTCATCCTAACATTTTTCATCTTAGGTTTAAAAGAATCTCTGGTTTAAGACGAAACAGCTGCAAAAACTTTGCATCAACAACATGTTAGCATGCTAACATCCTGAATTAAGATGGCGACTTAAAGTAGCCGGTGCATTTGCTCTGCCCACTGAGATTTTAGCGCCATGATTATTTCTGCCTCCAAAAGCAGCTTAGCCTCTAAAGAAGATGTGTATGACTAACGGTAAAACTCCACGCTACTGCGATATAGGTGAAAACAATGAGTCTGTGTGGTTGCAACCCACTGGCCTGCAGGTGTCACTGTTGCGTAGCTGAAGCTCTGTCGTGCTGAAGGACAATTTGGTAACCCTTTAATTTACAGGCCGTTAATTACGTGATCAAGAAGTCAAGAAATAGCCAAGAAATAACAATTAATTGCGTCATAATATCCAGAAATAGCCTAGAAATAATGGTCAATTTCATAGTAGGCTAATGTTGAGAAATATATCCAAGAAATGATGATTGATTGCGTAGAAATAGCCCAGAAATAATGACTTGGTGAAGAAAAGTTCTGGCCTTTCCCCCAAAAAAATTCAAAGCATATGTAATCTTTTGCCTTTATAAAACACATGACATTACTTTGAAATTGGCCGTTGTTTCTAGGCTATTTCTTGGCATTATCTTGTAATTAATGGCCTGTAAATTTAAGGGTTACCGACAATACAAAGGCGTTTGGGATTGTTGTGTTGACTCTCTCTCTGTGGGTGAAGCTGTGACCTTTGAATGACAAGACATTATGTACTCTATGAAGTATTGACCTGTAAACGGACTAACAGAGGTGAAGGCAGATTCATAAGGAGCTTTTTAAAGACTGGACATTTAGCATTTTGGGAATAATTTGATCACATCGATTTGAAAGGTGCTCCCTTCATTCGTTTTGCTTCTGTCTCATGTCTTATGCTTGTAATTGTGGGGAAAAAAATGACTGTAATGGATTTCCTGAATCCCTCTGGTCCAGGAAAAAAAACTGTAGAGCACAAAAAGACGTGGAAAGACGAATGTGACGCCACAAAACCGACTGCAACATGAGTTTGTTTTTTTCTGCCCCCGGTGTCCTTTCACCTCTCAGTGCAGTGATGTTAAACCCCAGCGTGCTGCACGTCATAAAGAACCCCAAAGATTTTTAAGGAGGAATCCTCCGAGACAAAACGTAAAGCCATGGAAATGTTCTGAATGTCAAACTCTGCGCAGGGGTTCAAGGCAATCAAGAGCGGATGTAAACGCTCGTGTACAGTAACTCCCAATGTTTTAGATGAAGGTGACTCATTCTCTCTTGATCTTGACTGATACAGTATACTTATATATATATATATATTGAAGATTTTTCTTGACTCATAGATGGATATTTTATCGATTGCAAAATACTGTAATTCATGTAAGTACCTTAAGATGCTAAAGACATAGCATACTGCCTTAGATCTGTGGTTGTGTGTGTGGTGTATAACTGTGAGGTTTATGTGTGTCACACACTGCTGAGTGAGTGTTTTACCACTTCATACTGTTAGGATTTTTATACTTCCTCCCAAGAAATGACACTGTACAACCTGCGCTAACCTGACATGGAAATTTACAACAATACTTTGGCAGCACAAATGATTTTCTCCCCCTCACTACCACAGTGTTTCTGGATTATAAAGGGGTACTGAGTAATATGTTTAGCTGCCATTTGAACTGTAGTCGTCTGTAAATGACAACAATGTTGTTAATATGCATCTTGCCCTGATGCAGGACTGTACTGTGGTTAAAACACTGAATACATTTAGAATATCTTTCTGAATTTAATGAATTCAGAAGGAGAAAGTTTTCAAATTTAAATCAGTCTAAAAAAGGATAAAATGCTCAACAAATGAGACTTACACTGATAGTGTATGTGGAAAATTGATGTAAAGTTCTACATATACAGTAATATCTCCTACTTCCAGTTTATTTCCAACTTTGTGTTGTTTTTTTGTTTTTTCTTCTTTCATTTTCAAATCTTAGTGGTTTTAATTTTGCACAAGCTGCTCTGACCTGTATAAAAATGTCTGGCTAAAATTCTTAATTTTACTTTTTTGTCACAATCAAACTGCATCAGGGCCAGAAAGCATGAGATTAATCATCCGGTGCTGATCTGATATGCCTGGTTTAACACTGGAAGAGTGAAAATGCTTTCTCATTTGCTTTAGTGCGTCTTTGTAGACAAAACCTTTGTATGAATAATCACTGAATACATCCAGAGAAAATGATTTTCTTCTTTTTTTTTTCCTGCTAAAGAGTTTTAAGAAATGTTTATTTTCCCCCCTTTTTTTAGGATATGTTTAAAGTCAGCTGTCTGTTGAACCTGAAGCCGGTTTGATTGAAGTGTTTTATTTCCCAGTTCGGTGGTATTTTCAGAGCAATAGGTCAACGCTGAAGGAGAGTGTAGCTGTTCAAAGATCACTGTTTGCAGTTCAAGAGATTTTTTTTTCTAAACGATCCTCTCTCTGCTGTGATGTTCATATTAAACATCTCAGTGGTGACACAGTTCAGTACAGTTTATCCAGAGTGTGAGTGTTTTATTATGCAAAAGTCCAGACGTTCACACCACTTTATGCAAGCTGTCGACTCTAATGTTGCTTTTGCCAATGCTACTCGTTAATTTATGATTCATGCCACTGTAAATAAATTATTTTTATTGAGCCGGACTGTCTCTGTCTTTTCATCTCCTGTCCTCCTGCTGTCACGTCCTGTGTTACAGCTTCTTTAATGTTCATAATTAACATGAGAGACATTATACTGACTCAGCTGCTTCTTGTGCCTGTTGAATGAACAGAGCAGTGTGTGTAATACCAGAGTTTGACCAGCAGGAGGCGACATGGTTCAGGACATTTAAATCACTTTGTTGTTGAGCAATGTTGAATGAATTGTTATCACTTATGTCTCAACCTTGAATGTTTGTACAGTACAATCCTGAATCTTGCTGACAGACCTGTTGCTTTAGTTCACTACACTTGATAACTTTTACAACATTACCTGATAAACTATGATAAACTGGCTGAAAGACTTTTTACTGGTTGTTCTTAACAAAACCCACGTCCTGACTCCTGATCGCAAAACTGTGACCAACACTTTTCTTTACACCTTTATTGTTCAGTATGATATCTCTGGTAATTGACCTTCGAACCATGAATTGGACTTTAGCCTGAACTTGTTGTGCTGGTCCCAAAGTTTCCACCCTGTTCAGGTGTTTCCTTGTTCCCTCCCCTTCAGATCTACAGTTTGAAGATGGGTGGAACCAACATGTGGTGAAGAGGAGGAGCTGACAGGCCCCGTTCACTGCAGAGACACATGTTGTTTAGATCAGAGCTCAAACTAGTTTCACTTCTGAGCAACAGAAACTCAGACAGTCGTCGTCTGTGAGAGGTGAAATGGCGCAGAAAGGAGTTCATCTGGACCAGGAGACCTTCTCTTGTTCCATCTGTCTGGATCTACTGAAGCATCCAGTGACTATTCCCTGTGGACACAGCTACTGCTTCAACTGTATTAAAACCCACTGGGATGAAGAGGATGGGAGGAAAATCTACAGCTGTCCTCAGTGTAGGAAGAACTTCATACCGAGGCCTGTCCTGGTGAAAAACATCATGTTTGCAGCTTTAGTGGAGGAGCTGAAGAAGACTGGACTCCAAGCTGCTCCTGCTGATCACTGCTATGCTGGACCTGAAGATGTGGCCTGTGATGTCTGCACTGGGAGGAAACTCAAAGCTGTCAAGTCCTGTCTGCAATGTCTGGTCTCTTATTGTGAGAAACACCTGCAGCCTCACTATGAAGCAGCTCCATTAAAGAAGCACAAGCTGGTGGAGCCCTCCAAGAAGCTCCAGGAGAACATCTGCTCTCGCCATGATGAGGTATTGAAGATTTTCTGCCGCACTGATCAAAAGTGTATTTGTCTTGTCTGCCTTCTGGATGAACATAAAGGCCACGACACAGTCTCAGCTGCAGCAGAAAGGACTGAGAGGCAGAGAGAGCTGGAGCTGAGTCGACAAAAAATCCAGCAGAGAATCCAGGA
This sequence comes from Trachurus japonicus, assembly GCF_045865225.1. Classification (NCBI taxonomy): domain Eukaryota; kingdom Metazoa; phylum Chordata; class Actinopteri; order Carangiformes; family Carangidae; genus Trachurus; species Trachurus japonicus. Next base: position 7,170,944 of record NC_140923.1, read on the forward strand.
CAGAGAGAAAGATGTGAAGGTGCTTCAACAGGAGGTGGAGGTCATCAATGGCTCTGCTGATAAAGCAGTGGAGGACAGTGAGAAGATCTTCACTCAGCTGATCCGTCTCATGGAGAAAAGAAGCTCTGAGCTGAAGCAGCAGATCAGATCCCAGCAGGAAGTTGAAGTGAGTGGAGTCAAAGAGCTTCAGAAGAAGCTGGAGCAGGAGATCACTGAGCTGAAGAGGAAAGACGCTGAGCTGAAGCTGCTGTCACACACAGAGGATCACACCCAGTTTCTACACAACTACCCTCACTGTCAGCACTCAGTCCATCTACACACTCATCCAGCATCAATATCCGTCCTCTCAGACACTTTGAGGATGTGACAGCAGCTGTGTCAGAGCTCAGAGATAAACTACAGGACCTTCTGAGAGACACATGGACAAACATCTCACTGACAGAGACTCAAGTGGATGTTTTACTGTCAGCACCAGAGCCCAGGACCAGAGCTGACTTCTTAAGATATTCACAGGAAATCACACTGGATCCAAATACAGTAAACAGATACCTAATATTATCTGAGGGAAATAGAAGAGCAACACAAAGTCAACCACAGTCTTATTCTCATCACCCAGACAGATTCACTTCACGTTCTCAGGTCCTGAGTAGAGAGAGTCTGACTGGACGTTGTTACTGGGAGGTGGAGTGGAGAGGAAGTGAAGGAGTGTCCGTAGCAGTCGCATACAAGAATATCAGCAAAGCAGGGAGTGGGAATGAATGCCAATTTGGATCTAATGACAAATCTTGGGCATTAGATTGTTTCAACAACAGTTTAACATTTTGGTTCAACAACACCCAGACTCCAGTCTCAAGTCCTCGGTCCTCCAGAGTAGGAGTGTACCTGGATCACAGAGCAGGTATTCTGTCCTTCTACAGCGTCTCTGAAACCATGACTCTCCTCCGCAGAGTCCAGACCACATTCACTCAGCCTCTACATGTTGGATTTTGGGTTGGTACTGGAGCCACAGCAGAGTTGTGTAAACTGAAATAGACAAAGATCATTGAAGGTGCAGTTGGTTAAAATCTGTATTTTAGTTCACCACTTTCTTTAGTCTCCATGTTTGTTGCTAAAAGCTCATTGCTGTTGTGTCTCTGCACTGCACAGAGATCACCTGTCAATCAAACATTGTGGGCGGGACTTTGACCTCTTGTCATTTCTTGTTGTGTTGATGTTTGAGTTTGTTGAGGTGGAGCTGGAGCCGTGGAGGAGATCACTGCTCATGATGACGTTTCTTTACCTAAACTCACATTTCTCCACATGAAAACAGAAACTTCTCTGAGCTCTAAATGTTTGTTGGAAATATGTGTTGATGTGTTTAAGTGTTGTTGTTTGGGCCTTAACAGAGAAATCACCGACTGAGGTTTGTTCTCACTGTGGAAACTAATAAATCTAGAGCTACATTTTAATTGATGTGTTGTTAGAGGGATGTGAGGTTTAATCAAAGTGTAAATATCATAATTATAATCAATGAGGACATGGTTGATGATTTTCTGTGTTTCAGGTGAATTTTCAGTGATTGTGTGGATAAAGTAAATCTGTTCATCAAATCACTGA
>NC_140923.1:7172639-7184472 GCF_045865225.1 Trachurus japonicus
ACAAGAGTCATTTTACAGACTTGTCTGATTTAACTAAAATCTGATAACTGATGCTCAACACAAGAGGGCGCCGTCCTCCTGCTGAAAGTACAGAACCACTGACTGTCTGGCTCTGGCTTTTGGCTCCAAGTGAGTTTAGTGAACAAATAATCACTGAGTCCATCCAGAGTGTGAGTGTTTTTTGATGCAGAAGTCCAGACGTTCACACCACTTTATACAAGCTGTCGACTCTAATGTTGCTTTTGCCAATGCTACTTGTTAATTTATGATTCATGCCACTGTAAATGAATTATTTTTATTGAGCCGGACTGTCTCTGTCTTTTCATTTCATCTCCTGTCCTCCTGCTGTCACGTCCTGTGTTACAACTTCTATAATGTTCATAATTTACATGAGTGTTGTGTCAATTCATGGTTACAAGTTGCACTGAGCACTCCAACCTGCAGGGGGCAACCATGCAACAGAGTTGGTGGAGCCAGCTCCTCGGGAAGTGTTCTTGGGACCGTATTCACCTGCGCACCCACAGGAAGTGCATGGCATTCAAATGTTTGGTAAGAGCTCAGTTGTTTCTCTCCCCTGTTCCTGAAGAGATACCACGACCACAGCTCCTGATCATCCAAAGACGCAACTGGTAGGACAGAATGTGATTTATATGTGTTGATGTCATGCTTCTGTATGACTTTAACGTGCATAAAATCCAGCCTATTTTTTAGGCCTTTTCTCGAAAATTGCATATATCCATAATAAAATGAGTATATCTCTGCAACCACAAGGTCTATTTGAATACTTTTGGTGTCATAGTAAAGGGAAAAAAATGAGGAATTGCTGAAATGTGTAAATTTCAGTATATCTGTTACTGGTGAAGAGTAAATGAAGATGACACACAGAAAAAAATTAATAAAATTAATATTCGCCTAAAAAAAATCATATTTTTGATGAGTGCCCTTTAGAATAATGCTGATGAAGCTCAAACTCTCTATAAAATCATTGTACAACATGTGAACATTGTCTCTGCAGTGGTTGATTCTGATTAATTGAAGCAGGACAAAATTATTGAGATTTTACTACAAAATATCCAGGCGAACTTTCCAAAATGTCCATTTTTGGCACAGCTTGGAACCACCTGCTACTATAAACTATTGTTTAATCTTTATTTTCACACAATTTGGATAAACTAACTGAAAATAAATCTACTGGAACCGATTGGAAATAACTAACATAGTGGATTCAGTGCAAAGTCCTTCTAGTCTTCTCATATTAGAACGTCTCTGATTCAGTGTCTCTGCGTGCTGCTGCACTCTGCAGCTTATTTGGGTGGGTTTGGCTTTCAGCCTCTATCTCTGCAGCGGAGTGGTCGATTCGAGTGAGTGGCGGCTCATTTTTTTTTTTTTATAAACTTTATTTACACAAAGTAGTGTACAAGGCAACTGTCAATAAGAACACGGAATGCTCGAGGTAATGCACTTTGGGAAAATAACAAAACAAAGAAAAGAGAAAAAACAACAACAACATAATAATGACAATAGTGCATGAATCAAATAAAGAGAGCAACAAAGTGAAAATAAATAAATTAAAATAAATCAAATTCATTACATAAGGCTAAAGTTTTTAAAGCTTTGGAGTTTTTGCAAAAATTAAGTGTGTCCAGATATGATTTACAGTAAGAGACGAAGATAAAAAAGTTGGGTTTTTGTTTTGTATATTTGCTGGTATGTATATGGAATTTTGCTAATAGAATAAAAAGGTTGATAATAAATAATTTATTTGTGGGTATTTTCTTATCAAAAAGACCAAATAAAATAAATTCAATTTTGACTTTAAAAGGGGTATCTAATTTTCTATTCAAAAAAAGGTTGAGGTCGCACCAGAAGGTTTGACTGAAGGGACAATCCCAGAAGAGATGACATAGCAATTCATCTGTATGATGACAGAAGGAACAGAGAGGATCAACATGTGCTATATATTTTACAATAGTTGAGTTAACAGGATAACATCTGTGCAATATTTTCAGAGACACTTCTCGCACCTTATTTGAAACAAAAAATTTCCTAGGTAGTAACCATGCTTTTTCCCAGTCAATTTCAAAATACAAATTGTTCCAGACAAATACAGAGGCAGGTTTACTAATTATGTCCCTTTGGATTAATTCCCTTATACATTTGTTATTTGTTTTATTACTCAAAAAAGGATCTGAGTTCCCAATATATATGTCTGTTTGAATAATTTGGAGGGTGAATGTTGGTGGAGGTCTGGTTGTAGAGGATAAAAGAATTTTAATACCTGAGGGAATAGCATCAAAAACAATAGCAAATTCTCTAGGCAGCACAGGAAACGTATACTCTGACAGAAATTCATTATAAGAAAACAGTTGACCTTCCTTGTTAAATAACTGACAGACAAGTATAATGCCATTATCAACCCATTTCTTTAAAAATAATGATTTATGTTTGAAACATATATCCTGGTTATTCCATATATAGTATTTGTGAGGAGAAAAATTATGTTTGTATACCAAGGACCAGCATAAGAGTAACTGTTTATGAAAGTTAGAAAGTTTCACAGGAAGCTTTTCTATATTATAATTACATCTTATTAAAAAATTAAGACCACCTAAGGCATCAAAGACATGTGTTGCAATAAAGTTCCATAAAGAGTTTGGATGTAATAGGTATCTTTTAGTCCATTTAATTTTGAAGGTGGAGTGTAAGGTGTGAAAATCTAAAACATTGAATCCACCATTACAAAATTTATTATACATTACATTTTTTCGAATTAGATGACTTTTTTTTTTCCAAATAAAATCAAGTAAGGCTTTGTCTATTTTTTTAGATAATCATTTGAAACCTCAAGAGATGAGCTCGCATAAACAAGTCTAGATAAGCCCTCCGCTTTGGAGAGCAGGACTCGACCAGTTATAGTTAGGTCTCTTTGAGTCCATAAGTTAAATCTTTGTTGCAGTAAAGTAATTAATGGATTAAAGTTTTCATTCATTCTCATAACTGGGTCTTTTATTATAATAACACCAAGGTATTTAATTTTAGACTTTACAGGGATTCCTGAGATCTCTCTGTCATTGCAAGTTTTGATGGGAAGCAGATCACATTTAGAAAGATTGAGTTTAAGTCCAGAGGCTGCAGAAAAAGTATCTAATAGTTTTATGGCAATATCAATTTGGTATCTATCTTGTAAAAAGAGAGTTGTGTCATCTGCTAGCTGACTCAGAGAGATGACTTTTCCTGCTATTGAGATACCTTTTAGACTACTGTTCTTAATGTAGTTGGCTAAGATTTGCATAGGAAGTAAAAACAAGTATGGGGAGACAGGGCATCCCTGACGGATTCCCCTTTTAATTTCAAATCTTTTAGTAGTTCCATGAGGCAATTTAATAGAGCTATTCCCAAAGGCATATAAGGTGCGTATTGATTTTTTAAAGTGTTCTCCAAAACCAAAAAGATCAAGAGTTTTAAACAGAAATTCATGCTCTATAGAGTCAAATGCCTTGTGAAAATCTAAAAAAAGAATAAAGCTGTCATCTACTACTAAATCGGAATAGTCTAATATATCAAGAACAAGTCTTATATTATCAATTATATATCTTCCTGACATGAAGCCATTTTGTGATTCATCAATGATGTCATTTAGGACTTTTTTAAATTTATTAGCTAAACATATTGCAATAATTTTATAATCATTGTTAAGCAAGGAAATAGGACGCCAGTTGTCCAACATTAAGATGTCTTTCTGGGGCTTTGGGATTAATGTAATTAAACCTTGGGATAGAGAAGGTGGGAGAACTTCATTATTAATACTTTCAATAGAAACATTAAGCAAAAAGGGGGCAAGCTCTGCTGAGAAAAGTTTAAAACATTCAGCTGTCAGCCCATCTACACCAGGGGATTTGTTCAGTTTAAAGGGATAGTTCAACATTTTGGCAAATTGGCCCATTGCCATAATCGCTATAGTCATAGCAGTAGGTTCATTACCTTTAATTGTAGGTGTAAGCTATTTTCAGTACGGCGGAGCGCAGCAGCTGGCTGCTCAGAGCTACGATATGGAGGCTAAGGGAATTTCTTGGTTTCCCTCATTAAACTCATCAAATACAAAATCCCAAAACTCCACAGCGCTTTTGTAGACAAGTTGTGACCTGCACAACCACCACGCTATGAGATAATGACGGAACGATACGAAACGGAGCCGTTTTCGAGGTAAATACAGGGTAAATACGGAGACTGCTTGCTGAAAAACTGTCCCTGAACGCAACGCGCATCAGCGGTTTTGTATGAATTTACCTCGAAAACGGCTCCGTTTCGTATCGTTCCGTCATTATCTCATAGCGTGGTGGTTGTGCAGCTCACAACTTGTCTACAAAAGCACTGTGGAGTTTTGGGATTTTGTATTTGATGAGTTTAATGAGGGAAACCAAGAAATTCCCTTAGCCTCCATAGCGTAGCTCTGAGCAGCCTGCTGCTGCGCTCCGCTGTACTAAAAATAGCTTACACCTACAATTAAAGGTAACGAACCTACTGCTATGACTATAGCAATTATGGCAATGGGCCAATTTGCCAAAATGTTGAACTATCCCTTTAAGTTTCTTAATAGCATCTTTAATTTCTAAAATAGTGATTGGAGCATCACATAGTTCTTTACTACCATTTTCAATTGTCCTAATGTTATTTAAAGAGTAAAAAAAGTTCTCAAGTTCATGTATTGATAAATTAGACTCATAGAGAGTTTTATAAAACTGTTCACACATTTCTGCAATGTCTTTAGGGTTACTGATAGATGTTCCGTTCGATGAGAGCTGAGTTATACCATTTTTGTTTTGCCTTTGTTTTTCTAGCTTAAAAAAATAGCTGGAATTTTGCTCCCCCTCCTCTATCCACTTAGCCCTTGAGCGTATAAATGCTCCTTTTGCTCTATTAATATATAACTGATCTAATTTCATTTGTAAAGCTTGTAAACGAACTCTCTGATTCTCAGATAGATTTTCAGGTAATATAGAGGATAAAGAAATTAATTCAGTCATAAGGTTATTTTCTTCATTTTTCTTATTTTTCTTAATACTTGCACCCGTTTCCATTAAAAGCTTCCTTAATTCAAACTTTAAAAGCTCCCAGTATTTTCCATAAAGCCCTTCATTTTCAGCCATTTGTAGGTACTCACTTATCTTGTTCTTAATAACTACAATTAAAGATTCATCAGTTAATATAGAGTTATTAAGCTTCCAATATGCAGGAGTTCTCTTGTTTATTTTATCTGAAGACATATTTAAAAACAAAGAAATGGCTTTATGGTCTGTTAACGGGGTTGGAGTTATTTCAGCTTTGCAGAAAGAGTAGGGTAGGGATTCAGATATTAGCCAAAAATCTATTCTTGACTGTAAAGAGCCAGATTTGTTTTTCCAGGTGAATTCTTTTGCATTTGGATTAGTGAATCTCCATATATCCATCAAGCTTGTGTCACTCATAAAATCAACTATAATGGAGTTCTCTTTATGTTTATGAGGCCATCTATCAATATCATCGTTTATAGTAATGTTAAAGTCTCCACCTAATATAACTTTTATATCAGAGAACCTTTTTGACAAAGAGTCTATGCTAGTGTTTAAAATGTCAAGTAAGGCTTTATTTTCTCTAACATTGTTGTAACCATAAATGTTACCAAGTAGAAAGAATTGGTTATTGTAAGAGAAAACTGTAAGAATATAATGTCCATAAGGGTCAGCTTGAGTGAAGATGATCTTCCCATTAAACTTGTGTTTAAGAGTTAATGTTCCTGCAGAGCGTTGGCTTCCATGTGACATCCACAGGTCTTCTCCCCACTGCGATTTCCAAAAATTATGATCTTCATCAACAGAATGAGTCTCCTGAATTAAACAAAAGTCTGCATCAAAGTTTTTTGCATAAAGAAAAAGCGCCTTTCGTTTAGTAATATCTCTCAGTCCTCGAGCATTAACAGAAAAAAACTTTAAAGAAGAAATTATTCAACAGAATAAAACAACAGTAACGATAACCTGAAGGTTGGTTATGAGTAGAAGGCAGAACTTATCCTCCTAGCAGGATTCAGATCAGGTGCACACATCAGAACATCAGTGTATCTCCTTGTTGTCCACGAAGGCTCTCCCTCCTACAAAGAAAGCGAGCTTCTTCTCCTGGCGGGCTTGCTGTATTAACGGCCACAGTCGGCTCCGTTTTTCACGATCCTCCGGAGTAAGATCCTCTTTGAAGCGGAGATTTCTTTGCTTCAGGTACTCGGAGTGTTTGGACGTCTGCCAGATCATGTCACGGAAATGTCTCATGGAGAACTGTATGATGACATCGCGGGCTTGTTCTTTGTTTGGGCGTTTTCTGCCGAGCCTGTGAACCGAATCAATTACCTCCCAAAACTTTTCTTTAGAGCCCGGAGCTATGTTTTGACAGATGTCGATCACCTTCGTTCTCACCGTCTCCCCCTCTTCCTCGGGCAGCCCGCGCAGGCGCAGGTTCCATCTTTTCTTGTAACGCGCCAATTCCAAAACTTTGTTCTCCAGAGTTTGAATCTTTTCTTCAGCTTTGTTTACTCGGTCTGTGGTGTGTTGTATTGTACCTTTTATTTCTTGGATGTCAGCCGAGAGGAAGTTGATAGAAGATTTCAGCTCCTCAATAGATTTTCCAATTGAAGAGCCTTGCTTCTCGATAGCTAGCTTGAGTGTAGCCCAAGGGGGCAGTTGTCGGTCTGAGAAGTGAAGCTCACTTCCGCGTTCAAAAAACTGCAATCCCCTCGGCTTCCTCTGGGGGCTGGTGTCAGAAGGGAGCATTCCCCATAGACCCCCATGTTAAAATCGCCGACTTTACATCCTCAGTAAACATGTTAAAAGCCTGGTGTCAGAACGTTTTTTCGTCTCAATCGATAGTTTCTACCCCCGCACACACTCTGAGGGGGGTGAATTTTTTTTTAACTCTACCGTTTTACTGTTATAAGGTTAAGACTCTGACCAATTAGGGCGCGGAAACGTTGAGTGACAGGTCCGAGCAGCTCCGTGGACAGCTGCTTCGAGGCCAGTGGGCGGGTTCTCGGCCGGCCAATCCAACATGGCGCTGTTCAGGCCGCCATATTTGAGTCACAAAAACAACTCCCCAAAACCAATGGGTGACGTCACGGACGCTACGTCCATTCTTTTTACAGTCTATGGTGTAGCCACGATGTTGTCTGCCGCTTCTTGTTCCATTTTCCCTTTTTTCGCGGTGAACGTTTTTGTAGGAGTAACAGGTAGAAGACCTTCACTTTTTCGTTTAGCTGAGGAGATGATTGAGGAGATTTTTGACATAACTGCAAGCAGTTAGAGTAGAAGTCTGATGTTTTTTTCTTAAAAATTGGAGGAAAGCTCCGTCATAGCGTCTACCTCATTGCCGCCATCTTGGCCCCCCCCACGCGAGAAGACCGAGTGGCGGCTCATTGTGACCATTAGAGAGCAGAGAATGACGCTAGACCCAGGTCGATGTGATTGGCCGCACTGGCAGCCATGTGACAGCCATGAACCAATCAGATCAGCAGATCCACGTGCAGGCCAACGTGGGGTTGTATGCGCTCCGTCAGGCTCCGTGCAGGCTTCCGTGTAGGGTCCTAGAGCCGTCGTATTTCGGCCCGGCTAGTTCAGATGTAAACACTAGGCAGAGTTCAACTGGAAATATTGTGGATTTACCCATAACACAACCTTTTCACGGCAAAACAGCAAAGGTAAGAGCAAATGTACGACCATGTTTTGGCCACGCAGTGTCTGTTTTTGCTCGACTTTGCTGGTTGTTGTCTTCTCCCTCTGCCGTGCTGCTGCTAGCTGCTGTGTTAGCCGTGGTTGTTGAGGGACGCCCCGATGTTCACGTTCAGATGAGAGGTCGCTGATGTGTTTTGCATAATGTACAGTTGTATACGAGCCAGAAATGTGGCGACTGGGTCCACACAGAGGTGCTTTATGAAGTTTGATGTCTAGTTGTTTGTTTGAGTAGTGTTTGGGTCATATAAACATGGTTTTTACACGTTGTAGCCCAGCTTCTGCTGTTTAATTTGACATATAATATGACCATATTCTTTCATAATCAGTGCACTGGGGGCTCTGTTATTGTTATGCATGTCTTCAAGTCCCCCAAATGGGGGACTCTGGATTTTAATAGGTTTTAAGTTAAATAGTTTAAGACTCTATGTGAACATAGGTATTGGTAAAAGTAACGTTACTCTAAGCATGTATATTTTTAAATTATTATATACGTTTAATTGTGGGATTGTAACTTTAATTATTAACTATCAGTCACAAAAAACACACAGGACTTGACAATGAGAGACATTATACTGACTCAGCTGCTTCTTGTGCCTGTTAAATGAACAGAGCAGTGTGTGTAATACCAGAGTTTGACCAGCAGGAGGCGACATGGTTCAGGAAATTTAAATCACTTTGTTGTTGAGCAATGTTGAATGAATTGTTGTCATAACTTTTCGATGACTCAACCCTTGAATGTTTCTACAGTACAATCTTGAATCTTGCTGACAGACCTGTTACTTTAGTTCACAACTACACATATGCAGTTAATAATATTCACAACTGTCCCTGATAAGCAGTGATAAACTGGTTGAAAGACGTTTTACTGGTTCTTACGGTGGCCCTGAAGTGCAAAACACAATGGCAAATCAGACAACAACGGCAAAAAAGAAAACACAACACAAAAAGAGAAAACACAACACAAAAAGAGAAAACACAACGGCAAAACAGAAAACACAACACAAAAGTAAATTGATTTGCTTGTTGTGTTTTTTGTTCTGATTTATTTTGTTTTGTATTTATACCTTTATATTTGTCTACTGTATTTGTTTTTATGAGACCGAAATAAACATACTAAAACTAAAACTAAAAAACAAAAAGAGAAAACACAACACAAAAAGAGAAAACACAACGGCAAAACAGAAAACACAACACAAAAAGAAAAAACACAACACAAAAACAGAAAACACAACCCAAAAAGAGAAAACACAACACAAAAAGAGAAAACACAATGGCAAAACAGAAAACACAACCCAAAAAGAGAAAACACAACACAAAAAGAGAAAACACAATGGCAAAACAGAAAACACAACACAAAAACAGAAAACACAACCCAAAAAGAGAAAACACAACACAAAAAGAGAAAACACAATGGCAAAACAGAAAACACAACACAAAAAGAGAAAACACAACACAAAAAGAAAAAACACAACACAAAAAGAGAAAACACATTATCATTATCCAGTGAATGCAATGCGCTTCCGTACAAACCCCGTCTTTTCCGGTTCAAAGCACGGACCAGGGGTCTCATTTATAACCGTTGCGTACGCACAAAACGGGGCTGAAAGTGGCGTACGTGACTTTTCACGCCAAGGTTGTGATCTATAAAAAACAAACTTGACGGGAGAATGTGCGCAGCTCTAAGCAAACTCTGAGCCATGCGTACGCATGGTTTGGAGGAAAAGGGGAATTGGCGACACAGACGGTGTGGTGGTGAACTGAAGTCAGACTCAGGAAATGATGATTGAGAAGAACGATTATGTTTTTATTATCGGCCGTCACACATTTAATTTCAACCCGTATGCGTTAGATCCATGTTGCCACGGTGATTTAATTCAACAGCGTTATTTTGCATCGGACTGGTGTTTCAGAAACATCTTCTTAGAATCTAACTTAAAATTCAAAATCAAAATTTCTTCTCTATATTTAATCACCACCGTCTCTCCGTCATATTGTCCACTCCCAGAGCACAGGAGGAGGAGAGGAGGCGCGGCTGCATGGGATAAATACATGGTGTAAATAACTATGTTCTAGGGCTGTCAGAGTTAACGCGTTAATCGCGATGAGATTAATTAAAAAAATTAACGCGATTAAATTTTTTAATCGCGGTTAATCGCGGCCCATTTTGTCCTCTGTCTGCTGGACTGGAGGACTGGAGTGTGGGACCTCCAGTCCAGTAGGTGGCGGTAAGCCACCTTCAAGTTAAATATACACAGTCTAACATATATCCACAGCTCCATCCATTGATTTTTTGACGGCTTTGTTGTAAACAAATGCACATGGCCATGTATTGATTTTTTTGACGGCATCGGTTGTCAACAAATGCACGTGGCGATGTATTGATTTTTTGACAGCGTCTGTTGTCAACAAATGCACATGGCCAGGCAGAGACGTAGCAAAGTAAAGGGCAATTTCCACTGGATGCAATTCGTTTCAATTCTGTGTGAGTTTCATGCATCATGTGTTATGATTAGGTAGGCCTACTAGGTCTGGTCTAAAAGTTGTTTGTCTAGAGATTATAACACTTTGGAGTGTTGAAAGTCCAAAGCGCCATATATAATATTTTTAATAGAGATTAATCGCGAGTTAACTATGGAAAAAATGCGATTAATCGCGATTAAAAAAATTAATCGTTTGACAGCCCTACTATGTTCCTATGATACTGTGAACATATGATCGAGACGAGAGTCAATTCAATCTCAAACCCTGGGGAAAAAAATCCAGTAATCGTTCCCACAATTGTTACATTCTGTTTTCTTGTTATCAAGAGAAGTGTCATGTTTGATCATTCCTCAGAATGTAACTGATTCTGCTAATTATTCAAAGTTTTATCGATCAGTCTAATTACTGTAAATAATACAGTGGTGAGCCCCGTGCGTATGTAATTCTGCATCACGGCACCGCGGGAGGAGAAAGGAGGGAGAGGGAGACCATGATGACTGGTTAATAACTCGTTTCAGATTAGAACTGTTGTCCTTGTTGTAACTATGTGCCGAACCGGGTCCAGCATCAGAGAGGGCAGCGCACCAAAACAACACCGCGTGCGCTCTGAGCCGCTGACGCCGTTAACAGCTGCAGAAACACGTCACGTCGCCACTTTCACACCTGCAGCTAATTCACAACACCGACAGAACAACAGCACGTCAGGCTCATTGACATGCAGATCGCATTCATGTGGTGGTTTGCATTGACCATCTAGGGTTAAAACAGGGCGTGTACAGGGCGGAACATGAAGCGGATTCAGCTGCGCACACTTGTAGGAACTCTGTGATTTATAAAGGGAAGTTTGCCTGCAAGTGTGCGTACGCAGGGTTTTATAAATCTGAATATTTACTGGTGCACGCAAAACCTGGCTTTTGGGCGTACGTACCCTTTTAGTAACGATCCCACGCACAGTTTTATAAATGAGACCCCAGTTCTTTTGTCCAATCAGCGACGATTCATGTCGCCCGAGGGTACCTACCTTTTCCGGTTTGGTTAATGTCGTGTTTTCTCTTTCTGTGTTGTGTTTTCTCTTTCTGTGTTATGTTTTCTCTTTTGCTTTTGTGTTTTCTGATTTGCCGTTGTTTAGTAATTTGTCGTTGTGTTTTCTGATTTTCCGTTGTGTTTTCTCTTTTTGTGTTGTGTTTTCTCTTTATGTGTTGTGTTTTCTCTTTTGTCGTTGTGTTTTCTCTTTTTGTGTTGTGTTTTCTCTTTTGCCGTTGTGTTTTCTCTTTTGTGTTGTGTTTTCTCTTTTGCCGTTGTGTTTTCTCTTTTGTCGTTGTGTTTTCTCTTTTTGTGTTGTTTTCTCTTTTTGTGTTGTGTTTTCTCTTTTTGTGTTGTATTTTCTCTTTTGCCGTTGTTGTCTGATTTGCTGTTGTGTTTTGCACTTCAGGGCCACCACAGGTTCTTGTTAACCACAAAACCCACATCTTGACTCCTGATCACAAAACTGTGATCAACACTTTTCTTTACACCTTCATTGTTCAGTAAATTGACTTTAGCCTGAACTTGTTGTGCCAATCCCAAAGTTTCCACCCTGATCATGTGTTTCCCTTTTCCCTCCT